>NC_056725.1:485336588-485371588 GCF_019279795.1 Protopterus annectens | reverse complement strand
ACACATGTATACAGCTAGGATTTAATACAGCAGTTATGGGTAACATATGTTCACAGACCGGACATATGTTGGTGGGAGGTCTGATAAACAAATGTGTAACACATAGCATCACCCCCTACCCCCCCCCAAGCTAGGCCGGAAAGACATACACACAATAAAGGTAAATACACCACTGCTTCCCAGACCACCGGCAGGAAACTACCAGTGGGAGAGATTTGCAAGGTCTACACTTGAAACATAGACATTGATGTCCCTTGTGGGACACCAAAAATTAATGACTGGAGCCAGGCCCTGTAATGATTTCTCCGACCAGGCTGCAGATGTACACTGACCAGTAGGTTGTGCAAGCCTGATAACACATGGGTTGACACAATGTATGGCATGTGTCCCAACACGGGGAGAGTGGGCATTGTGTAGTGGTGTGTTTATACCCACCTGCGCCCACAGTAAGGATGAGTGCTGTAGAGGAGTGGCAGGTAGGTGAACTATGGGCATGCGATTATGGGCTTAGGCGTGCAAGTGTTGGCTGCAGAACTGTATTAGGACCGCCCCGTGGATATAAGTAATATTCCGATGTGGGCATAGCAGACACCCATACCTCCCAAACCCTAACAGCACATCCACTGGATAGTCCGTAAACCATTGGGGGAACACATAGGGACCATACCATTGAACTGTCCCTGATTACCAGGGACGTCCATGATTAAGTCTCAGAATCTAACTCTGTCCCTCCTAAACCCTTCTAGAACTAATGATATTAGGAGGAAAGGCAATGGAATACACATAATGGATAATGACAACATGTAAGAGTCATAAACAGCATGTACCTCAGACAATGTGTATGAATACATATACTCTGGTTCTGTCAATGTGTCAGGTTAAAAGCACCAAACATCTAAATGTGTCCCTGATGTTGTTATGCAGTGTCCCTGAGTCAGTGTTCATTCTTCCCCATTCATATGAGAGGTCTGATAGTGACAGAAAGAGCATATTCCACTGACTACCTTAGAAAGATGATAGAATAATGGGTTAGGGTTACCACCTGTTCACCTTTGGGAGGGAGAGTCCCCCCTTGGGCAGTTGTGTCCTGCAAAATAATTGAAAATATGGCAAATGTCCTGATATTTTAGGACAAAGATTTCCTATATTGTCTGTAGTAGTTGCATAAAAGAATTATTTTGTATCTGAAACACCTAAATGTTATAAGAAACAGAATAAGCAGCTATAATGCTACAAGAATAAGCTTTTATTTAGGCAAAACAGTGAAGTTCTTTCTTTTGTACTGGCTGTGGGTATGTTTTGCCCTGCAAAATCTGACATTTCTACATAAAAGTCCCACCTTGGGCAATTGAAATCGTGGCAACCCTATAATAAGTATGCAGTAGCATGACTCAGCTGACGGATGTGGGTCCCAAAACCCAATTACTTGTCTGTATTGAAGAGTCTTGGTTCCCATGTATCAGCCAGATGGGAGCAGATTGTAAGAGGAACACACAAATAACATGAATAAATCACTGGACAGGCCGCTGATTCCATACAGTCGAACGGCATGCTGCCGCCTAATGGGCAGCAATTCCAGATACTGTAGGCATGAAATCCGATGTAATAAGCATAATAAGGTAATATTGTGGTCCTCGCTCCCACCCAGGGGTGTGAGGGTCAGATGCAACCACCAATGTCAGTGCATTTGCAAGGGTGGGAGCGAGTGGGTGTAAGCCTGTTTAGCTACCAGTATGCGAGTATTGCACTGGTAAAGCAATGTAGAGGCTAACCGAGTGTAAGAAGCTGTAACCAGAGGTTAACATTGCTTAACACTGCGCAAACCCACACACACCTGCTCACAACTGCTTTCGTGTGCCTTACTCCTTCCGTATCCAATGGCCTTGTTTTGCCCTGCAACCAAATAAACATCCTATGCAAGGCTCGGAACCAGGACCCTGAACACACAGCTAATGTGATTTACCAATACGCCATGGCAGATATACAGACAACGGACAGTACCACAAACATATCATACAGTGCATTTATTCAACAGTATAGGAATGTATCCCATCATGTAGATGTATATGTGAGTGTTTATGTCCAGCATATAGGTACATACATATATAAAGATATATCAGGAACATACCATGTAGCAACAAAGCATTACAAACGAATGAAACGGGAAACACCAGCGATGCCTGTATTATGTAGTGGTGTTTTTCTATGTAATTTCAAGACTCCCTCAGACAGACATGTGCCATTCATACACGCAAACATTTGTACATTGGTCATATACATCACTCTGTGCATGTAATGTACATTAACACAACAGTACCTGTCCAATCATTATGTGTGAACAGTACTCATGCAAGGTGCTGTGTGCAACATCCTCATCATAATAAAGGTAAATGGGGTAACCATAAAGGGACCAGTAGTGTTGTGCATACAATGGGGTTGTCCTCATCACATGTACCTGGACCATTTAGGAGTGATGTGCATACCAGGATTGTGCGCCTGAGTGACAGGAGTGAGGATAACATTAGTATGTTGTGATTCATATTACAAGGGTTACATGTGTCCAGTGGGCACGTGTGTGAAATGGACAGCTATGTATAGGGCAGATGTTGTCCTTGGAGCCGATTCGCCTTATGTTTCTGTAGGGTGAGGGTCGGATGTAGTGGAAGGAGAGTAGGTATGGCTGTGGAGGATAAGTAGGGTAGGATCACAGACAAGACAGCATACAGGGTTGGTATATGACACATGTGGGGGGGGGATAAACCTCTGACGGGGATTGGTGTTCGACATTCACAAGCCCATGGGAACAGTGGGACAGAGGTCCCCAGTGAGGGGCAGCCACCACTGCACCTAAACAGATACAAAGGAGGCAGTGCTGGGGGCTGTCCAGGAGGGGCAGCACCACCCTGTAAATGTGACACTCTGCCCTTGAGCTTGCGTATCTGGCTTCAGAACCCCTTAGTGAGCCTCCAACGCAACACGTCCGGGACCGCACGTCAGCAGACATGTACTTGTCTGGTCCTGCTCCCAGGGGGGACATGCCCCATCCTCAGTGGTGGTACCACCAGAAGGTGCTGCAGAGCCAACAGAGGTTGATGTCCATGGCTGGGCCCCAGATGTGCTGGTGCCCGGTGCCATGGTCAGCTGAAGTGGGACAGGAGGTTCTGCCGGGACTGCCCAATCCATTCAGCCTATGGTGTTGCAGTTTAAACCCACATATGGCTTAGTGATAGACAACAGCATGCAGGATTACCTACAACAGTATGCATAGATATCACCATGAATCCAAACACAACAGATGGTATACATTTGCAGAGGGAGCATAACACATGCATATATACTGCATGCCATCTGTACAATGTGTAGTAGACGTGTGACAGCAGCTATGAACAGTTGCCCATTATTGGCTTATCACTGGGAACCCCAGACAGTGTCTGTCATATCACTGTTTCATGTGTCATATGTCTAGTCAGGGATGCAATGGCAATAACACATCCCTATCATCGTGTACTGTCTGCAATCCTCACTCTATGCTCCTGCTGTGCACAGATGTGCGTTGTGTGTAACACAGGAAACAAATGGTTCCACACACTGACCTGTTCACAGATGGCCCTACAGATGAGGGTCTCCCATGAACAGAGTCCTGTCATGTCTGTATTAAAACATGCAGAATAGCCATTACCACACACAACATGTTAAACAGGCAGTAGTCTCAATGCAGCATAGCTACATTTACATGCTGTAGTCATGGTTGGCACATCACCCTCCTGTCTTTAGATTATTTCCCACTGTATATGATGTTTGAGGTACATCCAGATATCATCTGTGATGCCGTTTCAGAGCACCACATCCAGGTATCACTCACAGCGACTGTCATGGCCAAATACCACTAACAGCGACTGTCATGGCCAAATACCAACATATTTTCCTTAGATAGTGTACTCTGTTTATCATGCAAATGGCTATGGGAACACCATCACAGCTGTTTCACATGCAATCAGCTAGAGGAGGACTGCAATAGGTGCAGAGGCTATCACCTGATCATGTCCTTCACTTACAGTACACATGCTGCTGCTGAGCAGGTGTACACCTCCACATCCACCAGAGAGTGTGTGGGAGGGACAGGCAAAGTACACCAGAGAAGGGCTTGGAGACTTAGCCCTAAGCATTGTCTCCCACACGCCTAACAGTACAGGGGTCAAACCCCTGACTGACTAGTCATTACTATTACATGTGCATGACGTTACTACATGTGCATGATGGTACTACATGTGCCACAAAGGCGACATGTTGCTGTGCTATAAGAACAAATATGTGTGTAGGTGAGTGACATCTGCAACAGAGATATAGTAGACATACATTAGGTGTGGCACACGGCTGTCCATGTGAATGGATGCCATTGTCACCACAACCACACTTTCTAATGGACACGCATTGACACTCTTTGCCAGGGTCTCAAATACACAACCTAACTACTTAGTTTGCCACACTACAGTAATGCACAGGATTACATGCACCACAGGGTATATCTGGTGGTTCTATGGGCTAGAGCATGTGAAAGTGTTTGACATCTGTTAGTATGCCAATGAGGGTTATACTGGGAGTGAATGTGGTTGGGAACATCATAACCCACATGCAGACACAAGGTGCTAGTACTGACATACATGTATGCATTGCTTCATGGGTGTGTAGTGGTTGGCTGTGCAAGATGGCTGTACAAGGCTGGGTGAGGGGTACTCTTTGGCATTGTGTCACCTGACAATGGTGTGCAGTGTAGGGGTGTAGTGTCTGCAATGTCCCACACAGAGGGGTACTGCATGATCTGCCCTTACATCCTGGTTACCAGTGTATATGGCCATAGCTTTGCAATCCATGCCATGTCTGTGTTTGATAGTCCTTCACATGGACATTGCCTGGGATGTGCATGTCCCACAACACTGTACAATGAGATGTACAGGTGTATCTGCTTTGGCAGGCACATGTTGTGTACACTGACTGTTATCCCCTCATATGCCAATACTGGCCTGGTGTGGCGAAACCTGCTTATAGTGAGCAGGTTGACCCTGCACCTGCATTGATAGTATGATACAGGTATTCCCTGGTGTCAGTGGCATTGGTCCATACAGAGCACATGTGTACGGCATTGTATGGCCTCTGTGGATCCCATTTGATGGCACCACATATGTTGCAGGCATCCAGTGGGGAACATAGTGAATGCAAAATGTCCGCAATTATGTGCCTATTGTACTGCTGTACAGGGTGCCATGTCCTCTGCAGGCCACTGCATTCACACCATGCCTACTATCTGTCATCAATGTGCATGGTACTAGCAACATAGCGGGATATTCTAGGCAACTGTGTTCGTGCATGGCACATGGGTGCAAGACATTACTGGGAACCAGTAGGGTGCATACTTTGTTCACCAGGCCTTTTGCCAGATGTAGGGGTATGGCTTGCCAACACAGTCCCGTGGCTGACTGACAGCTGTACTCCTTGTGAGGTGGCCAATGTGTCATAAGATAGACACCGTATAGGAAAACTACAAAATCTGATCCCCAACATGTCCAAAGGTAAGACACTCACAGCCACCTCTACACAGGCTCAGACAGACACACACTTGCCATGTCATGTATACGAGCCCCTACCTACCGTATCACACTGCAACAATACGTTTTTAGGGCACACGTTACGGCGAATACTGAGTTACAGCACACCTACAGGTGTATACCTAGATGGGTGACAACAGCAGGATTGGCAAAGGTGGTCATGTGATTTGTACAGAGAGTGCATACTCTAAAAAGCACTGTACTTGTCTCATGCAGGCAAACACACACACACGTGGCATGTCTGCGATTAGAACACCGACCTAACTACTTTAGCACGCTACAGCATTACGCAGTTATAGAATGCGCTACTGAGATTACTGGGTCACAGCACACCCAGAGGTGTATTTCTAGGTGGGTGACATCATCAGCCTTGCCAAAGGTGGGTATAGGAATTGTATGGAGTGTGAGCAGTCTAAAAGCATTATTCAGTCCTCAGGTAGATGGGGACAAACACACACACACACACACACACACACACACACACACACACACACACACACACACACTTGGCAAGTCTGGGATTAGAACACCGACCTAACTACTTTATTATACTGCAGCATTACACAGTTACAGAACGTGCTACCGAGATTACTGTGTCACAACACTCCCAGAGGTGTATTTGTAGGTGAGTAACATCATCAGCCTTATCAAAGATGGGTATAGAAATTGTATGGAGAGTGAGCAGTCTAAAAGCATTATTCAGTCCTCAGGCAGACGGGGATAGACACACACACTTGGCAAGTCTAGGATTGGGATTAGAACACTGACCTAACTACTTTATTAACATTATGCAGTTATAGAACGTGCTACCGTGATTACTGGGTCACAGCACTCCCAGAGGTGTATTTGTAGGTGGGTGACATCATCAGCCTTGCTAAAGGTGGATATAGGAATTGTATGGAGTGTGAGCAGTCTATATGCATTATTCTGTTCTCAGGCAGATGGGGACAAACACACACACACACACACACACACACACACACACACACACACACACACACACGTGGTGGGAACAGAACACCTGCCTATCTACAGATCATTATTACAATACTACATAGTTATGAGTCGTGCCACACATACTACACATTTCAAGGCTGTCATTATGACCTTCTAGGAATGCGGACAACAACAGGGATGCTAGCAGTTAAGATGTACATACCTGTGAACCTGTGTGTTAAAGTAGGAATCCATCCTGACCTGGAGTATGCCCATCTGTGGAATGGACGACTACTATCACTATACAGGGTTACAATGGCCATGCCCATATACATAGAGGCACATAACCGACACAAGGTGTCACTGGGCATGCTCACACACTTTGTAGCACAGCGCTGTTTTGAATGCACTATGTGTCCATCTACACAAGGTTATACTGGTCATGCTCATACACTTAGTTGCACAGGGCTGTCTCGGATGCACTCTGATTCTAAACACGGAAGGCCACTGTGGCCATGCTATTACAGTTAGATGTAAATAATGCATTTTAATGGACTCTGGTGTTAGTAGTGGTCATTGTTAGCAGGAACGCTGCTCTACATATATCTGACACCGATCTTATACACAACGTCTGCTACTGCCCATCACCTTAGATGTACCACTCTATACCAAGTACAATACTACCACTCGCAGTGATGTCTTGCTAGGAGTGGCAACTGCTTGACCAACACAATGAGCCTTGCTAGGAGTGGCAACTGCTTGACCAACACAATGAGTCAATGTACTGCTATAATTAGGAGGTTGTTCAGTGTTTGTCATTCTGGGATGACATGACTGAAAGTAGACAGGCCTTTGACACATATCACATGCATCAATGATTCAAGGAACTGGGGATAATACCTAAATTGCATTCACCCATATAGTGCCATCTCAAGGCAAATATCCTAAACACAGGATAACACCCTAACACCAAGAGGGCAACTGCATTGTATGCTTATGCTAACCAGTGCTAGATGTGTAGCGTCCATAATCGCAGCTGCTCACTGTAGATCTAACAAAAGGGAGTACTGACATCTGTGCAGTGAGGAAAACCTGGCTGAAGGCTCTGTAATGCACAATAGCACTACCACCACATACCTCAGAACCAGACATGTGGCCCATAACACAGGTACGGACCGCGCCAGGTGGTGGTGTCCCCACATACATAGAGGCCACTCATATGTACTGACCGGTACTCCTACAAAAGGCATCACAGATGAGTCAGGTGCAAGACACAATGTCAAATATTGCATTCTAGGATGTAAACCTCAGACACCACCATGCCCTCGGACCACCAACACACATCCATACATGTGGTAGGACATATAAGAGTACCCCACCATGTGACCCTTGACCAGTGGACTGTACCAAGCTCTACATCAACTGTGGAGAGTATCCATGTACTGACACAGTTGCATCATGTGTTATGCAATGCAGTGATACCACTGTCTGTAACCAGGTCAGCTGTACACATACCAGGGGCTCTCGGTTATTTACAGCATTAGCAGATGACTGTTGCTGTACACCAGTAAACACCCTCATGTTTGGATATGACATACATGTACCTGCCCTGGATATGTACATGCCACCCACACACAACATACATGTAAATAGCATAGCTGTTGTTGTCCTTTGTGCAGACAGGTGGCTACAGCCATTACACACATGCACATGGAATGTAGGTCCATGGCTGCTGAATGTTAACAGTACATAAGGTGTGATATCAATGTTGACAGAGGTAACATTCCATCTGTACCGGTCACCCATTACACCTATCATATCATACAACAGTCCTTGTGTCATGTATGTCATTACACATGTCCACCAATTACAATGCCTACAAACATGTCCAAATGATAGGATTGTAGGACCTACACACATGTACATGTAGTGGTGTGCATTCAGATACCATGCATGTGCAGTTGCTGATGTATGCAAGTGACATGTATCTTAGTACATCATGCAGTTGCAATGCAGCCTCAACATTGCCAACTGTATATGGTGATATGCTGAATGTAAGGAAAGATGTACCTCAGGTATGGACAGATGTGTGAAAATAGCTAAGTGGTGGGGCATCTTTGCAGATGGATGTTTGCTGAGGGCAGCTCACAGGTGTGTCACATGCAGTCCTAAAATAACCCGTGTAACCGGTAAGCAATGGTTTCGTTAATTGAAGGGCATAACACAAAACATAGACAGCAGTCAGGGTGACACCGAAGGTAAATCACTTGACACCTGTAACAGTTAAGACCTCCTGTGCGCATATATCACCACTGTTGCCAACGGAAGCATCAGTACACTTTGTAATGCGTGCAATACTGCTGTAAGTCTGTCATACATATCATGAGCTAGGCAGGTGTTTGATTCACAGTACTGGCATGTGTGGTTGCGTGTGAGTCCATATACATCACAATTGTTACTCACTCTCCTGTACACTAGTGTAGACATATGTACAGACTGCAATGTAGAAAGCAAGATGTAGGCAGGGGTGTGTATCTCACACATGTGAGGTATCTGTATGTGCATGACATAGGTGTATTCAATAGTGAATGCCACAGTGTGTGTGTGTGTGTGTGTGTGTGTGTGTGTGTGTGTGTGTGTGTGTGTGTGTGTGTGTGTGTGTGTGTGTATGTGTGTGTATGTATGGCTGTCTGGTCCCTGGAGTGAGGATGTATGTTACCATACTGAACTGATAAGACCCCTCCCCCCATCCAGGCGATGCAATCTACTATCCGTGTTGATGTCCCCAATCTTAGGCCATACTGACTACCTTTACATGTGTATTCTCTGTGGCGCTTCATGTAGGTGCACAGTACTGTAATGATTATTTGCACATAGGCAGGGGTCCTCATCTCAACAGTAGCAACTGTGTGTGAGTGTGTGTTACTGTGATGGTGAATCCGTGAGTGTGTGGGTGTGTTACTGTGTCACTGAATACATGTGTGTCAATACCTGAGTGTGTGGGTGCAGTTGTGTGTTGGCATCCTGT
Source organism: Protopterus annectens (assembly GCF_019279795.1). Lineage (NCBI taxonomy): Eukaryota > Metazoa > Chordata > Ceratodontiformes > Protopteridae > Protopterus > Protopterus annectens. The sequence continues at coordinate 485,362,021 of NC_056725.1, read as the reverse complement.
TATGGGAACATGTATTACTGCTTCCCAATAAGGCATCACATTTCCCACTGGCCTTTACCCTTGTCATCAGCTAGACCACTCTCTTACCTCACCACTATATTCAACTGTACCTGTGATGTCACCCAGTATGGATGTCACATCTGTAGCCACAGTAGCTTAATACACAGCTATCATGCTCTTGGATCAGTGGACGTGTTTGGAATGTGGGACATTCTAACTGTGATGTGGAAGCTACAAGGTGCATTCTGGTATATTCATACATACCTGTGAGTAGTCCACATTTACATATGGGACACTAACTGCAAACACTGACATCCAACGGCACGTGTAATTAGACCTGAAGGAGGAAAGCAGAACATCATGACCAATGTGCAGTTAATGTTGTTACACAAGACACATATTGTTAACAGTACGAAATGCATTGTACACCTGTACTACATGGTATGTCTGCTGCCTGCCAACAGTACTCAACAATTGTAAACTACACTTATCTTCCTAGTCTGTTCACCCTGTGCATCAGACCATATGAGCATGTCCCTGCACCGATGGTGTGGATGTCAGGGATGCGGCACAGGCTTCATCATATGCACAGGGTGATAATGTTTGCCAGATGCCTAGGCTGCACCATTGGATGACATCATGTGTGTGGGTTAGGGCCTTTGATCTAATTGGACGTGTGTGGATGTTATGCATGTGTGTGTTTCGGTGCCCTACATATGTTTCTGCTGTGTGTGTGTATGTATGCACACAGTTCTGGCATGTGTCTGGCCTACACAGGGGTATTATTGACAGCTGCAGACTGTACAGGCCAGGTTTTACAGTTCACGGTGTCTGGCCACAGCCACGTGACCTGTGCCTGCCAGGGGTTGCATGGGCACTACCACGCAGAGGTGCAGATTGAGTACTGTCTGAAGACACATGTCCACTGGAACCGTGTCCCTGTTAGGACCATCCAGAGCCATGTGCACGTGGCCTGCTGTGTCATTGTGTGGACAGCACAACACCAGCTGCACTGCTGCTGCTACCACCACGATGGGAGCGGACATGTGAGGTAGCTCATTCACATAGACCTGAAACAGGTGATGTAGCAGGCATACATCCACAAGCCTGATGCCTCACTCCTACCAGATGTTCCAACACAGACAGCTCATGCTCGCAGATTGTCATGCCACGGTCAAGGACTCCAACCATGTCACCCAATCATCTATCCAAAGCTTCAGCAATCTGCTGTTGAGCATTTACCATTGCCTGGATGTTGTTGTTTAAAGAATGGACAGCAGCCCTCTGAAGCCTCTGATCTTCTCTGTTGTGCCATTCAGCATGTGCCTGTGCCTCCATTACAGCCTGAAACATGCGTCTGGAGACACCAGCTGCTGTGCTCAGTCTTGCAGGGGCTTGTTGGCCAGAGGTCCTCCTACGAGTAGCACTTGTCACGTGCCTGTGTGTGGCATCTCCAGTCAGTTGGCTGACACCATGGTGTGCAGGCACACCTTCCCTATTCCCCACACTGTTCCAAGCTACCACATGCCAACTGTCCTTCCTCTATGGCCACTGGTGAGGGGGTATGTGTAGGCATGGGATCTGTGTGTGTGGATGAAGGGGATATAGGTGGAATGGCAACCAATGGCACAGATTCAGCCCCTGACAATCCTACCTGTGCCTCAATCATACGTTCATCATCACTGCTAGAGTCTGTGGGCACATTAACATCAGCTGGACTGCAGAAAAGGAAAGCAACTACATCACCTGTGACGGGCAGACAAGAACTGTACATTTCAATCTATACAACAGACACACAGACGCACACAGACACACACACACACACACACACACACACACACACACACACACACACACACACAAAACCACACACACACGCTATGGCACCCAACATACATATGATATGGCACACAACATGCATGTGATATGGCAGAAGGCATGCAACATGCATGTGATGTGGCAGATGGCATGCAGCGCAGACAAAAATAGTGGTAGTTATCATACATCCCTGGGTTGCACACTACAGCATGCATGTGTCATAGCAGAAGGCATGCAAATTACACAATCATAGTAGTAGTTAGCATACATCTCTGTGTTACACCATGTAGACCAGCACAGGTTAACAGTACACCTGCCTGATGTGTGGCATATGATCTTGACAATCACATGTAGTATGGCATGTGATCTGCTGACGTGTGCAATGACATGCATACATGTTAAACACAATGGTGTCCTGTCAAATATACAGTAGGGTAATGGTGTCCCAATGCAGTGTTGCCTGTCTGCTTTACAGATATACTGCACATTTAGCTGATGTGCATGGCCATTGCAGGGAATCTTGGGATGTCTCTATTGCTGTAAAATGTGAGTTACAGACACAGTTCATAGGCATGACTGTGTTCAGATACAATACATATATACTGTGGAATGTGACCCACATCACTGAGGTGTATACACACTAAACAATGATGTGGAATGTGTGAAATAGGTCACTGAAGGGTATACGGATGACACCCCTGCACATCTGCAACCATATTGCTGCTGCCTGGCAACTATGGCAAGACATGGCAAACTCGTCGGTACACCATGTCCCGCATGACATCTGTGTACCACACACACACACACACACACACACACACACACACACACACACACACACACACACACACACACACAAGGAGCAAGGATGACATTGATATCTGACACCAGCAAGTGGAATGTACTGTATCTGTGGGCTGATGTGGATACTGTACAGGTGACTGCTGTCATATCATGACACACTCAAGATGATCAACACATCTTATGTGGTGGATTGATGTCACACCTACACAAGATGTGCACAGGCAGTATAACCATTACACAAAGGCCATAGTTGGACCATGTGAAGCCACTGTACGACAGGGTGTACACACAAGCACATCACATCTACTGTGTGTGTTGCTTCATGTCTCTGGCCATCCTCCATGGCCATGTGTGTACATGTGTTGGCCAAATTATTGTGACGGGTGTCTTTTTCACATGTTTGTGTTGTCCCATATAACATACACCCATAGATGTCATATGCTCTACTGACAACACGGTTATGCAGACAAAGGGTGGTATGTGGGATTTGTTTTTCAGGATAGTTAGGCAGTGTTGCAGCCGGACCACTAGATGTCATGGACATGTCAATATAGCACATCACATTGTGTGACATTCATAGCAGGGCTATGATCCACACCAGTGAATCCTGTGGGCTGACCATATTCCAGCTCTCTGTGCAGTACTGTTTGTATTCCCCACATGTGTAGTTCTGATCTGTAGTACATGTCACTACAATGAACAGCACCTCTACCATTGCATGCACAGCTGTCCACACATCTGGCAATGACAGTTTGTGAGGTTTTATGTCGGTGTTTCATATAGTTTGCAAGTATTGTGCATGGGTGGCCATTGTGATGCATTGCAGGTCTGACCTGTATATTGTGAGAGGACCATACATTATGTGTACATGTGGTAAATGGCCACATGGCAGATAGATCTGTGCATTAAGATGCCTGATAAATAGTAACAGTTTCACCTGCAACGGGCTGCTGTCGCAGCGGAATGCCAGAGGTACCTAAATAGGAGTAACACAGCACTATGATCATTATCCATGACTGTATGATAGCTACAGGGTGCAATGTGCATGTTAACACATACACCAGTACAATAGACTATGCTATGGAGTATGCACATGTGTGCATACACACAGTAGCATACTATAGTATGCGGCATGTGTGTATACATGCCTTGCATATGATGTTACATTACATATTGTACAGTGACACATGTAGCTATATGGAATATAGTTGTTATAGGTGCAGTAGTGACTTACCAGTCAACTCCAAGCTCGGTGGTTGAGAGACACCCACCTCCACAATATCGGCTAAGGCTTGTGAATCTTGTTCTGCAGGTGCCCCAGGTTGGCCAGTAGCTCCTCAGTACTTGTGAGTGGGGGATAGGTTGGTGGCCCACCACCTGTTGCAACTTGTTCCCTGTCAATTGCATTTGCATGCTATTTTGCCCATCTAATGAGGTCTGTGCAGTGTCTGCGCACCTGCTGGTATGTGCGTTTGTGGCCACCCACATCATTAACCCTCCTGCGGCGTTCCATCCACAGAGCATCCCACTGCTGTGCATCCTGTGGCACATGGCTGAACAGGATATCATGATTGTCATGTAGGTATGGGATGAGGGCCTCATCCTCCAAGCGGGCATAAGGGGGTAGCATTGCACGCAGCATACCTGGAAGACATAATGATGGAGACAGGTAACAGTAACTCATAAAGACATACAGAGCTACAGTTGAACATACATGTGTATCGCATTTATTACAATTAAATAGTTGTCTTTGCAAATCTACTTGATACTGACACCACTGACATGCTTGTATCACACACATGTGACACTCAATGGTGATTGGATATTATCACCATATATGTGTGTGTGTGTCACCTGATTACATTGCTCATACTCAGTGTGGATGCTATCTTGATGTGGGCATGTCTGTTTGCCTGTACTAGTGTTCCTACCTATCAGCACATGCAAGGATGTGTCCACATTAATGCAGTCGACCTTGATGCTGTGTATATGTCACATATAAAGACTTACACTGCCTTAACTGACATGACTTGTGACCCTACAGACTTGCTCATGGAAGGTTTTACATGTATGTGTTTTGCCATATACATCTACACAGCACTGTACAGCAGTTCAACATCCTGCCATGTATCACCTGTGTTGCACATGTGTTACACATGGGACACTGGCTAGCCAGATGGTATTTGCAGGGATGGATATCAACTATAGCATGTACAGTCAAAGTCAACTAGTAGGCTATATGCCCTGGGCCATGTATGAATCTAGGATGGAAGGTTACCTAGCTGTAGCTGACAGGCGGGTCTCTGGGGCCAGGTGGAGCAGTGCCACATAACTGATCCACAGTGTTAATGATACATCACACCATGTCTGAGAGGGGGGGTGATGTGCAGCTTTGCTGGACAGGAATGCATAGTATGGCAGGACTATGTAAAGTGTATGGGACAAGGATCTGTCCAGCATGTGGTGATCCTAGTACTAGGAAGGTGGATGTCCATGAAGTATGTGTTTGAGATCAGGATGTGTATGTGTAGCATGTCCAACATTACTGGGTTGGACATGGCTTTATTCAGTGTAGGCATCATGCTACATAGTGCAGATGGGAAATGGGAAGGCTGGTGTAGGCCATCTGAACATGGCCAATACCCCTTAAAGGAAATACGTGATCTGATATGGGTCACTTGAGTGTTGAGTATGGCTGGACAATGATCTCTATATTCATGGATGGCACCCTGTCATGATTAGGGTTGCCACATATGATTACCTGATAGGTGTGGTGATGTAACTATCACAGGAAAGACAACTGCCCAGCTGCATCCCTTACACACGGTGTCCATTATGTTGACCGCTGCCTAGGTGGTAATTCATGGGTACAGGGTTATTAACATAAGGGTGACAATGCAATATGTAGCTGTCAGATTGTGCCCATATTTGCATACAAAAGGTAAACGCCCGGAAGACAACGTGCATGGTCCCGAAAGAACTGTAGAGCGACAAAATTGGACCAGCACGAAAGGATTGCACAATATTTTATTTTAAAACCAAAAATATCTAAATGTAATGGTTTGAAGCCATTACCAAAGCAAACCGGTTTCGGCTAAAGTTAGCCTTTATCAATGCTACAACAAAATGATTTTTTAAAATGGATGCAAATCTCCATCATATCCGCCTGTATATATATGTGATCAAACCCTTAAAGGGACATGCACATCATATTCCAAATACACAGTATAAGGCAATAACATATGTCAAATGCATAAATAAAGTTTATAGAATATTATATAAAGTAACTGCTGTCTGTAAAACATGAGTAATTTGAACCCTAACAACCACTATATTAAATTTTATAATAGCTATTATATCAAAAACTGAAAATGCAAGTGTAACTTGCTAAATAATCATAAATATACATAATGTATATTGCTGACTGTATTATACTTTCTCTCTTTCAATAAACAAGGATGAAAAGTAAGAACAAAAAATGTAAAGGGCAAAGATAAACAGTATGATATTCAATATGTATTATGTTGTTCTGATTCATTTAATCCAGGCCTAAACAGGCCACCCAATTTAATAATCCACATGTTTTCCATGTAATTGAGTTTCCTGTGCCAACCTGATTTGAAATTTCTATGTAATGTTGTCCTGTCAATGATGACAAATTTAAATACTGCAGATGGGTGATCAATAACGTGTTTATATAGTGCATTAGTTAAACGTTTATTCCTAATGGCACTCATATGCTCCCCTATTCTAAATTTTACAGGCCTAGAAGTCTGGCCAATATAAAAAGCAGAACAAGAACACGTTGCTAAGTAGACCACCCAATCTGAGCTACAATTTGCAAAAATTCTGATATTGAACACTTGAGAAGTGTTCTTACTAGTAAACTCAGTTGATTTGGATATATGTTGGCAAGCTGTACAATGGCCACATGGGAAACAGCCTACTAGTATGTCCCCAAATAAAGTAGTTTGATTGGGAATATTGGGAATATATTTCTTGTAGTGGGTAAGGTATGAATTTATATTCCTTCCTCTGCGGTATGAAAATGAACATTGTTTTGGTAGAATGTTATTCAAAAAATCCTGTGCTAACAAAATATCCCAATGTTGATTGATGATATCTCTAAACCTGTTAGTGTTGGTCCCATAAGTAGTTACTAACCTCAATGTTTGAGCAGAATCTGGTGCAGATGTTATCCTATTTTTTGATTTATATTGTAATAAACTTGTACGTGTCATCCTGTTGGTTTCATCCATAATATCAGAAAGATTGTGTTGATCATAACCACGATTAATAAATCTTTGTGACAAATCAAGACTACAGTTAACAAATTCCTGTTCAGTAGAACAGATACGTCTGATCCGCATAAACTGAGATTTGGGGATGTTACGGATGATGTGGCGTGGATGGGAACTCTGAGCATGTAATAGTGTGTTGTATTCAGGAAATTTACGGTGAACTGAAGTAGCTAGAGTGTTGTCTGAAAGTCTAGTAATTGTTACATCTAGAAAGACGATCTTATCATACTCGATGTTAACAGTAAATTTAATCCCAAAAGAATTATTGTTCAAATATGTTACAAACTCCGACAACTGATCCAATGCTCCATGCCACACCATCCAACAGTCATCTAGATATCTGCGCCAGATATCCAGATCATGAATATATGTGTTATGCTGATCATCATATAGGAATATGTCTTCATAATATCCCATAAAGAGATCTGCATATATGGGTGCAAATGATGCACCCATAGCCGTGCCCTTGATTTGCCAATATGCTTTACCTTTGAAATAGAAAATGTTCTTACGTAACACAATTTCTGTCAATTTAATCAAAAAGTTATTAAACCCTGTAGAATATATGTTTGATTTATGTAGCCAATATGAGACAGCACGAATCCCCACATCATGAGGAATACTTGTATAGAGGGATGCCACATCCAACGTACAAAGCCACCAATTCTCTTCCAGTTGGGAATCTTCAATGATGTTAAGAAACTCCGTAGTATCTTTAATACGGGATCTAATATGTTTCAATAGTGGTTGTAAATAGTATGTAAGAAAAGCAGATAAAGGCTCCGTTAAAGACCCTCTCCCCGAAACAATCAGTCTACCAGGGGGGTGAAGGGGATCCTTATGTATTTTAGGTAGCAGATATAGGTATTATGAGGTTGGTCCATCTACCTTAAGTTGCTTGGCTACCTGTACACTAATAATGCCTTGTTCAACTGCCAAATCTAGAAAATAATCTATTTCCACTGCCCATATGTCACATACCTCACCCACAAAGCCCCATCTATATGTTGTCCACAACACTCTGAGTCAGCTATTGCTCCTAGGTCATAGTCATTCGCATACTTCAATAGGCAGATGCCTTCTGTTCGTCTGTGTGGTATAGACTACAATGAGGGGGGGTACAATGAATTAACCCTGTCTTACTATAGCTGGAATTGGTTTGATGTGCATGTATTATTCATACACCTTCTGTAGTGTTGGTTCATTTGCAAAACAGTCCTGTGACATAGGAATGTACATCTAGTATACTGAGTGTAGGTGGAACACAGTATGGGTGATGATGTCCTATGACCTTGCAAGGTTGTGATATGCAGTGTGAAATCAACCTTACTGTCATCTACATCTGTACTGCTGACATCAAATAATTTGATCAAGGTTCACGGCCTTTCAGACCAGACTCAGCAAGGTAGTAGTGCATTACTTCCCATTATCAGTCATGTCTCCCCCTTTGTAGGTTGTGATACCCGTTGGTGTGCACCATTCAGTGTGTACACAGCTTGACATGAAGCTATGTTTCACATGTGTATGTGGAGAGCAACTTGTTTTGCCACATGTGTATGATACAACCTGGGATGTGGACAGGTCCCATGCAGCCTGAGTGCAGCTTGTACCTGCATAGTTGTGGGTACAGGGGCTCTGTGGTGTACATGGATATATGATTGCATACCTGTTGGGGGGACAGTGTGTTTATGTTATCCAAGACCCTATGTGGATTGCTTATTCATGCTCAGCTCTTGTTCAGAACTTGTAAGCACTACGTAAGCTACTAATTGCTATAGCACTCAATCTTCCTCATTACCTAGAGGTAAACAGTTTTTGTACGTACGTTTCTCACTTGCTTAGAGTAAAATATATATTGTACTCACTTTCCTCACTTATCTAGGGGAAAATAGTTTTATATTCAGCCATGTCCAAAGGTCAGCTCCCAGTGTTCTCTCCTATCTATCTGATGAATCTGGAGATCTTGAGGCAATGTAGGCATTGCCTCATGTACACAGACAACCCTTTCCACCTACCACTCAACACTACAACCTGTGAGAGATGCACTTATCTAGCCAAACTGGAGGAAAAGCTCTATCCAACCAAGACTGACCCTGACAGTCATGTGGAGAAGGTAAACATTTACACCACACCACACTCATCACATAGTCTCACTAAATCTGCACCCCCATAATCCACACATAGTAACACAAAAACATTTGCGGAGGCTCTCAATAATAATCTGTCTAAGGAACAGAGACCTCCAAAGCAGAAACGCAAGCAGCCTCCATCCCCCAACACAACCCAAATGGCACATAGCCCACAGAGTCAGTGTGCCACTCAACCACAGCCAATAAGGCAAATCAACGTACCCAACACACTAGTCATAGGTGACTCTATAGTCAGGCACACTGATGTTCCACTCACCAGGATAAACAAGGAGAAGGTTACTGTCAGTTGCCTGTCAGGTACCAGTATCGGCCACATAACCCATGCACTCAGGTCACTCCACAGTAAGTACAAATATGACTCTGTCATTGTCCATGTTGGTGTGAATGACCAGAGATGTACCTCCCTGGACTACAAGAAAAGAGACATGGAAGAGCTCTCCAATCCTGTAGGCCAGGCAGGTATGACCCTAGCCCTGAGTAGCATTTTGCCATTGCCCAGAATGATACTGCAGTACTTGGACAAAATGATTGACTTCAACAATTGGCTAAGCTTTTGGTGTCATTCTAAGGGGATCCATATCTGTCTGCTTGGGATGACATGGTTGACAGACCACGATGCTTTGCCACAGATGGCCTGCACCTGTCACCCGTAGGATTCCAGATACTGGCTAAGGCTCTTGCTGCCCCTATAGTGCCTTCTTTAGGCAAGGTTCAAATAACATATTCATTACCATAACAGGAACAGGCAAGCACAAACTGAGGGGAATGTTACTCAATGCTGGAAGTCTAAATCTCAAAATGCACTCACTCGAAGCATTCCTTGTAATGGAGAACATCGATATCTGTGCTGTAACTGAGACCTGGTTCAAAGCTCCAGAGAGCACACCTGCACTAACAGGATATAACTCATAGCACACTTTTCGGCCATGTAATCTGGAACGGAACACACAAGGCAGAGGTGTGTCCATATTCATTAAGGATATCCACCCCTCCAGGCTTGTTGCTTAGCACAATGCATCCAAGGTTATCCAAGTGCAACTACCTCTGGGCTAAACTGCAATCCAAATCGTAGCTTGCTACAGATCCACCACCATGCCCGAAGATTTCCACCCCTCTTTTCTAGATGTACAGGAAATTATTAGGCTTCAACCAAACACCCTACTAATGGGTGACTTCACCTACCCCACCATTAACTGGGATAAATACTCGTGTACCAACTCATTAGCTCAACGCTTTCTGGAATTCATAAACACCAATGTCCTGAATCAACTTATCCACACACCCACCAGGGGCAACAATATCCTAGACCTAGGCATTACCAACATGAGTGACCGGTGTTCCACACCTGAAGTCAACTCCTCATTGGTCCGAGCTGACCATAAGCTAAACACCCTTGATATCCATATCCCGCCCCCACCCCCCATTAAGGAAACCACAGTATAATATTTCTACAAAGCCAACTTCATGCTTCTTAAGACAGATGTGATGAAATTCATGACACCCATGCAGATGGACAATACAGTTACCACTGCTGAATCCTACACAAATGCACTCTATAAGCACTTACACGAGTGCATGAATCATGCTATCCCAAACAGAACCAAGACGCTATACTCCTAATTAAGGAAGCCAATCTGGTGGCCCCCTGCCATAAATAAACTGTACAACAGAAGGAAGACACTGTTGCAAAAGAGAGTACAATCCCATGCGTGGAGGAGCTCCCTGGTCAGCCTCAGTAAGAAGCTAAGATCCCTTATTAGATCCTCCAAAGCTAGCTATGAAAACAAAACCACCACTAATTCCAAGGACAACCACAAAGCATTCTATAGCTATGTCAGATATCTCGATGTCAACACCCAGATCTACTCTGAGTTACAGCAGAAAGGCATTAACATTACAGAACCAACTGATATTGCCAACATCCTGGCAGATAGGTTCAGTGCTACCTTTCCCCCCTCTCACCGCCTAAAGGGCCCATATCTATACAGGAAGAATGCAGAGTCCCTGTAATCACAACTACGCAGGTAAAAACTGCACACGCTAAAGCCAATATCACAGCATCCATGAGACCCGGTAACATCCCAGGCTGCATTATACACAAACTTCAGAACGTACTGGCTCCCCACCTATGCACCATGTTCAATAATAGCCTCACATCAAGCTTTGTGCCCCCTGAATGGCACACAGCAATAGTTATCCCAATCCACAAAGGTGGCCCCACAATGGACCACGGGACCTATTGCCCTATAGGCCTGACTAGCCTGGTCTGCAAGGCTATGGAGCACATCATCATGGAACTCAGTGACTTAGACATTGGGTACCTCCAAACTTTTGACCCCTCCCAGTTTGCTTTGGTTAAGGGCTGACCATGCCTCCTAAACCTGATGGACGTCTTTGAGACAGTTACCAAGGCATTAGATGAGAGTAAGGAGGTCCACACAGCCTACATTGATCTCTCAAAGGCTTTCAACACCATTCCCCATTCTGGTATTATCAATATACTCATCCACCTGAACATTAACCCATATGTTATGAGATGGTTTGCAAAGTGGCTCACGGACAGAACCCAGTTCTAGGGAGTTGCATACCCTAGATCCGACTGTAAACCAGTTACAAGTGGTGTCCCCCAGGGCTCAGTCCTAGGACCCCTCATGTTCGGTATATATTTCTCTGAGGTACAGGCAAGCACAGGAGGGCTTTGGCTGAAAAGATTTACAGATGACTGCAAACTAGGGGCCATAATTGTTTCCTCAGCTGATACAGACACCCTCCAGAAGGGTCACACTGAGATGGATACCTGCTGTCGATATCATGGCCTCAAAATGAATGCCACAAAGTGCATAGTCATCCCCTTTGGATAAAACTAATTACCCGCAGACTACCACATAGGTGCTAGTCCCCTACATACAGAAAAGGTAATAAGGGATCTGGGAACCCCAGTAGATAGCAATCTCTCCTTCAATAACCATAATGCCAAGGTGGTTAAAATATCCTTCTACGTGGCCCCTTTAATCTGTAATGGGTTCGCATCCAGAACAAAGGAGGCCATTGTGCCTCTCTTCTCATGACTTATTAGACCCATTAAAGGATACAACACCCCATTTGGGATGTACCTTACAAGACAACTGCAACAGCTTGGAAGACCACAACAATACCACACCAAGAGGATTACTGACCTTAAACAGATGACCTATGCAGCCCAACTAAAAAAACTCCAGCTGTACTTGGTTGCATACCGCATACTCACAGGTGCTCTCTGCTTGACATACAAGGCCCATGTCCAACCCAGTATTGCTGGATATGCTCCATCTAAACAGAAGCCCCTGAGAGCCACATGCTCTAGGGATATCCACCTAAACGCAATGATGACTAGGACATGCTGGATGGATAGATTCCTGACTAGGAGACTCCCCATGCTTTGGAACATGATTCCAATGTACATCAGGCAGGGTTCCTTACTAGCACTCTTCAAGAAAAACCTTGATCGGTGGATGGGAGACAGACATGTACCCTGGGGATCACTGCAGTGGCTCTGCTGGACAGAGGCACAGGGAACTAATGGCTCTGCCATTCAGAGGCACAGGGAACTAATCTAAGGGGGGTGGTGGAAGCCAACACACTCTAGCTAGGCTTATAAATACCCTTGGCCAGACAGCCTAGTACCTACCTTTGAACTTATTACATGTCTTATGTGCATAGATAGTTAACTAGCTCTTCCATTGTACTTTGCTATCATGCTGTTAAACTGTCGGGTGACTACAAGTCATATGTATCCTGTTATTGTGTATTGTAAATGCCAATAGAAATAACTAATGTTTGCCTAACATAGCAGTAATGCTATGTAACTTGTAATACATATCTGCCTGCAATACTGTACATTGCACAGTTATTGGCACAATATCCCACAATGCAAATCATAATTGCACAGTAGGCCAACATTTGACATGTTATTCTCAGTAATACACCCATATATATGCCTACTGTTACAATATATCAACATAACACTATCCCCTGTTATAGCACATACTTGTTGGACCAACCCTGCCACTGACAGCGGCTGTTGAGGATTAGTTGGGTTCAAAACCCTTATATAGCATCCCTTGTGGTGTATGTGGTGTTTGCCTTGTGACCTACAGCAGTACACACATAAATACTACAAGCATTGCTATGTTCAACAATACATCACTACAAGATAACTGTTTCCACTATATGCATTGCATACACTTTAAATATTACAGAACAGGTACTACATACACAGACATACTGAGTGTTCTACATACCTTCTTAGTAGCCCGAGGTGTTGTTGACTGTTATTTCAATCCTTTTCAGTTTTGTGTTTCAATCTTCTTTGTAAAGTTCTGCTGGTATATACAGATGGTTTGAATGTGTGATAAGCCATCCTTTTATAGTTAAATATCGGTAACATGTGCTACCCTGACCACCAACTGGTGTTCCAAAGTAGTTAACTAGATGCGCATCAGCTGTGCAGCTACTCCATTAGCCAATACCATGGCAACAGCAGTGTATAATTGAGTACTCCACTGGGGCATTGTCCCTTTGCCTTACTTTCAAGGAAGATGGTCCGGATGTGTTGTTTATGATGTATTTCAACAGCTATATGGAGACAGACAGAGATATATTAGCTTCATGACTCCCATGGATTGTGTGTAATGGCTAGAAGATGTTGCTCTACATGTGAGTACAGCTGTTATATTTCAGAACATTGCTACTTATGCAGGGTTTGTTTGTACCTGATACTTCTGCAGATGTTCAGTCTGGCAAGGATGTTTGGGCAGCTCAAGGCTGCATGGCTATGCATGAAATGTTAGTTAGTTTACAGTGTGCTCACCAGACATCTTTGGTTTGCTGTACATGTGTATCATACTGTGCTATTAATCAGTAATTGGTAACACTTTCCAGTGTACACACAGCCCTTTGAAATGGGATTAGTGCAAACAAACCCTGTAACATCAGCAGCTGTTCCATTGTATAACAGCAACTATTTCACATAGGGCCAGGTTAGTGTGTCTCTGACAAGGTATGGTAAGGCTTCTGCAGATGTCGTACAGTGAGTGAATGATTTGTGATGTTATTACAGTTTGTATTGTAATTTGTTTGGGTGTGGGGGAGATGTTGGTGAGTGCACATAGCAGATGCAGGTGTGCAGGAACTGCTTTTATACATAATTGATATGTGCGTGAGGGTTCCTTCTCTATTTGAACAGCTATCCTTTAGTGGACTAATACTATGGTAATTGCAGGCTGATTCATTAAGGCACTGTTAATTGGTTCCTGTACAGCATGCAGGTGATGTTCGTCCTTGAATTCTTTTGGCAATACATCGGAATGTAATAAAGTGCTGCTACATGAAAGCTGTGTATTTCTGTCATAGGTATTTACAGTCATTGGATTTGTGTTGGTGATTGACCCTCTTTGGCTAGGGTTGCCACCTTTTCAAATGGCCATAATGGGACATTTTTGGGACACACATCAGATTTTACAAGCCGACACAAACCCACGGTCAGTACAAAGGATAGAACTTTCCTTTTTTGCCTAAAGATAAGCTTATTCTTGTAGCAGTTTAGTTGCTTATCCTGTTTCTTGTAACATGTAGGTATTTTAGATACAGAAAGAACTATTGTATGCAACTATTACATTACATATCTCTATACATTACATATCTCTACGACTCTATCGTCAGGCACACTGACGTCCCGCTCACCAGGCTGAACAAGGAGATGGTCACGGTGAGCAGCCAGTCGGGTGCTAGGATCCGCCACATAACACAAGCACTCAGGTCACTCCAAGGCAAGTACAAATATGACTCAGTCATTGTCCATGCTGGTGTGAATGACCTGAGATGTACCTCCCTGGACTACATGAAAAGAGACATAAAGGAGCTCTCTGAGCATGTAGCCCAGGCCGGTATGACCCTGACCTTGAGTAGCATCTTACCCTCACCAAGAATGATGCCACAATATGAAGACAAGATGATCAATTTCAACAATTGGCTTAAGTACTGGTGTCATTCAAAGGGGATCCAATGCCTGTCAGCTTGGGATGATATGCTCAACAAGCCACGATGCTTCGCTAGGGACGGCTTGCACCTGTCACCCCTGGGCTTTCAGATAATGGCAAAGGCTCTTGCTATCCCCATAGTGCCTTTTTTAGGTAAGGCTCAAAAGACAAACCCACCTCCATAGGTATCACAAGGGATAAGAAACTAAGAGTAATGCTACTCAATGCCAGAAGTCTAAACCTCAAGATGCATGCACTCAAAACTCTCCTTAGCATGGAGAACATTGATATCTGTGCAGTAACAGAAACCTGGTTCAGGGCTCCTGAGAGCACCCCAGCACTACCAGGTTATACCTCATACCATGCTTTTCGGCCCCAAAACTTGGACCAAACCACAAAAGGAGGGGGAGTATCGATATTCATCAAAGATACCCACACCTCCAGGTTGGTGGCAAAGCACGAAGCATCAGAGACTATCCATGTGCAACTAAAAGTGGGTAAAACTGCCTTCCAGTTTATAGCCTGCTACAGACCACCCTCCCAAACCCAGGAACCCCACTCGGCCTTTCTGAGAACACTGGAAAATGTGAAGGTCTCTCCAAACACCATTATATTGGGCGACTTCAACTACCCAAATATAGACTGGGAGCATTACTCTAGCTCCAACACCCTAGCCCAAAGGTTCCTAGAATTTATAAACTCAAATGCTATGGAACAACTTGTTACCACTCCCACAAGAGGGGAAAACATACTGGACCTGATCATCACCAACATGGGGACTCCAGACCAGAAGTGTATCCCTCACTGGTAAGATCAGACCATAAACTAATCTCACTGGATATTCACATCCCGACCCCACCCCCTGCCCAGAAAACCACAGTGAAAAACTTCTCTAAAGCAAATTTCACACTCCTCAAAACCGAGGTGGAATCCTTCAAAGCCCCCGGGCCTGTGGAAAATACGGTCCAGACCGCAGAATCTTTTATAAACGCATTCTATGAACACCTTCAGGAATGCATGGATTATGCTATCCCAAATAAAACCAAGACCCAATCCTCCAAAGGCAGATGTCCTGTCTGGTGGACCCCAGCCATAAAAAAACTATACAATAGAAGGAAGAAGCTACTAAATGATAGAGCAAAATCCCAAAAAGGGAAGGCATCACTGATCAGTATTAGCAAAAAACTACGGGCACTCATAAAATTGTCTAAGGCCAGCTTCGAGAGAAAAATTGCACAGGGCACTAAGGATAATCACAAGGCTTTCTTTAGTTATGTTAGGAACCTGGGTGGTAATTCCCAGATATGCTCAGGATTAGTCCAAAATGACAAAAAATACACTGAACCCACAGACATTGCCAACATCCTAGCTGACAGGTTCAGCGCAAACTCCCCCCCCTCTCCCCACCAAAAGGGCAAATATTTATCCCAGCAGAGTGCTGCCCCCCTGACATCTTAGATGCTCAGGTAAGAGCCACCCTCTCCAAAGCAAAAAACACAGCATCAATGGGACCACACGGTGTCCCGGGCTGCGTCCTACATGAACTCCAAGAAGAGCTAAACCCAAACATAAAACTATTGTTCAATCTCAGCCTTACTACAGGATATGTGCCCAAAGAGTGGCATACAGCAACAGCGGTCCCTCTCCATAAAGGTGGTGCCTCAACGGATCCTGGAAACTATCGCCCCATAAGCCTGACTAGCTTGGTCTGCAAAGCTATGGAAAGGATCATCATGGACCTCATAAATAAAGATATTGGGGACCTACAGACACTGGATCCTACCCAGTTCGGCTTTGTTAAGGGCAGATCCTGCCTCTTAAACCTGGTTCGATTTCTTTGAAACAGTCACCAAGGCCATTGATGAGGGGAAGGTGGTCCACACAGCCTACCTGGACCTCGCAAAAGCCTTCGATACAATACCCCACTCGGGCATTATAGATAAACTCACCAGCTTAAATATAAACCCCTATGTCACTAGATGGATTGCAAACTGGCTCAAGGACAGAACCCACATGGTTAGAATTGCAGGAGCCATGTCAGACTGCAAACCAGTTACAAGTGGTGTCCCACAAGGCTCAGTCCTGGGACCTCTCTTGTTCGGTATATATTTCTCGGAGGTACAGGCCAACATGGAAGGACTGTGGCTGACCAAGTTCGCAGATGTCTGCAAACTGGGCGTCATAATCGACTCTCCAGTCGACACAAGCATCCTCCAAAAGGGCCTCATAGAAACAGACAACTGGTGCCAGAGCCATGGCCTCAAGCTAAATGCCAAAAAGTGTATAGACATCCCCTTTGGCAAAAACAAAGTGCTCACAAATTACCACATAGGCGGTAATCCATTAAGTACAGAAGAGGTAATTAGGGACCTGGGGACCCAAGTTGATAGCAATCTCTCATTTGACAACCACGTGGCCAAAGTGGTTAGAAAAACATTTTATATAGCCCACCTAATCATGAAGGGATTCACATCTAGATCAGGGAGGTCATCGTGCCTCTTTACTCATCCCTCATCAGGCCCATAATTGAGTACAATGCCCCTTTTGGGATGTACCTTACCAGACACCTGCAGCAACTGGAAAGACCTCAAAAGTGCCTCACCAAGAGGAACATAGGGCTCAAACAGATGTCATATGCTGCCGGTTAAAGAAACTCCAGCTCTACTCAGTGGCATACCACCTGTTCAGAGGCGATCTGTGCCTGACGTATAAAGCCATGTCCAACCCGGAATTAATGGACATGCTGCACCTCAGAAAATCCAAATCCCATCGAGCTACGTGCTCGAGAGACTTGAACCTCAGCACTGAAATAAATAGGACATGCTGGAGGGACAGATTCATAACCCAGAGGCTTCCTTCACTCTGGAATAAAATCCCAGTCCAGGTTAGGCAGAGTCCCTCATTGACTCTCTTCAAGAGGAATCTTGATGAGTGGTTGGGAGATCGTAGGTTTACCCCGGGTATCACTTCTGTGTCACTGTTAGACAGAGGCACAGTATACTAACCTCAAAAAAGGGCATAGCAAAATAAATTTAAAATGGGTGGTGAAAGCCAAACACATTCTGGCTAGGCTTATAAATGCCCTAGGGCAGATAGCCTAGTATGAACCTATGAGCCTATGAACATATGGGACATAATTATGTCCTACAATTTCAGGACATTTGCCACTTTTAATATTTTTGGTCAGGACATAACCGCACAAAAAGGGACTCCCCTCACAAAGTAGGACAGGTGGTAACCCTATCTTTGGCTCATGTCCATAGCACATATTTGTAATAGTGTATAGGCATATATTCTCCATATCCTTTGTTCATAATGTTTTGTCGTGGCGGAATGTGTGATTGCTATGGTCCATGTTATACTCATATATGAACACTTCGACCCCTGTATATCGGATACCTATGGAATCCCGAACACACACAAATCTGACACCCACAGTACTGGGCCCAGACTCCCATACCCCATATTACCAACAGCGACAGTTAAACTCATGAAAGTAACACAAACATGGAACACACACAGACATACTGCTACCCACCACATCCAAACAAACCATCCTACACTACATATGAGCACGTGGGCAAGCCCCCCTACACCCACCATGTGGCTGGCTGCTCCCCTCACACCCCCTCTACATTAATATTCTACCTCCTAGATCACACAAACAGACGCACAAAGTAAACCCACACCCACACATTACTGTCCCCCAGGAACACACACCACACTCAGAACACACACTTACACACACTACAGCCCTCAGAAACACACTTACACACAATAATCTACCTGAATCACAACACTAGAAGCACTGACTAAATGTCCCTTAACATCGGGATTTTAAACCTCGCGCTTCTGGTGTTTCGGTACTGTGGTCTTTAAGTCTCGTGATTACGCACGTCAGTATGTCAAGCATTCGGTATTTGTTAGGTATCCCATTTATATGTACCTCCATGGTTATGTAGATGTTGTTATCCCATCTATATATCTACATATATATGTATATCCCCATATATCAACATATATCTCTCTCTCTCCCTCTCTCTCTCTCTCTACATATATATATATGTTGATTTATATATATATATATATATATATATATATATATATATATATATATATATATATATATATATATATACATATATATATATATATATATATATATATATATATATATATATATATATATATATATATATATATACATATAACATACACCTTTCATTGGGTACATGCCAGTTTGTCCTATTTCCACACATTCCTACCTTTTGTGTTTTAACCTGTCAGAATACACAACTGCTGTTGGTACATTTGAGGCAAATTACTGGTCGGTTATTGTGAAGATTGTGTACATGGTTGCATGTTCTAATCCTGGCAGTGGTCATTTTACCTCTCAGAGCAGGCACTGGTAGTGCAAAGGTGATTAACGCACATTTCAGTGGTTGTGTGTTCCAAATGTTTATTATTCTGTGGAATACTACCTATATATGCAAGCTGTGATTAAGGTATACTATGTAACATGTAAACACTCAAACTGTATACAAAAGAACAAAACCAACGAGACAGGCAGGCTCAGGAGATCCCAAAAAGACACAGCAGTCCAAGATGTGTAGAGTCTTCTTAACGCAGAATTTATTATTGTTAAAAATGTTGTAAAAACAGCGTTTTCGCTACCAAGAAAATGCTGTAGCTTCTTCAGAGAACAGATAAAAGCAACTTGAATATTAGCGCCACTTATACAAAGCTAGGTGTAGTTAACTAGTGATTAATGTACGTCATTTCCTTTCGTACTGAACTAAACTAATTGGTTTACATTGCGTACTAGTGAAATTGTTGTAGTTAAACATAAAATTATAAAAACATAAGATAATGCAAAACATTAAGCCAAATTTTTAAAGAACTTAGAGTATATGAATTAAATAAATAAATAAACTCATTCTGCTGAAATTGTTATTCTGAAACAGTTGTTGTATGTATAAAATATATATATGTACAAATACACCAACTGGGCCCTTTATAAAAGGACTAAGCACCCTGATGTTGTGTAAATATCACTCAAATAATTCTGTAATGAGACGCACTAATATAGTGAGCATTTTTATTTTACAATGATAATTGAGTATGTACAATATGTCATAGTATTATAAATTATTAATGAATTGTATAATAAAAATGTAACATGTAAACCATCTCTGATTTTATTGGGATTTGAACCAGGACTGCACAGATATTATGCGAATGCTGTAGCCATTACATTAATGACATTAACGTTCCTTCTGCCTATTTCCTATGTCCATGAATCCTATGTGTAAGCTTGGCTACACAACAGGCGGAGCCACCCACACCCAGTGAGCTTCTCGAAATACCGACATGACACATGCATTGAGAGACTATACATTAACATCCTAACTACATTTGGTATAGCCACTAACTGGCACACTTCAGGGGAAACCTTGATGTGTGACTGGCCAACAGTATATACACCCCTGGGATCATGTGTCACAGACACATACAGCCAGGGTGTGGGGGAGCCACTCCAGTTCTACCGCTGCAAGACCTGTTGGAGAAATTGAATGCTGTTGGTTTGTTATGTTAACATGCCCTTTTGAGATCACTATGTACCCCTATCACCCTACAGCACACCAGTCTTCAACAGCTTCCAGCAACTCTGGCTGGAATCACTTCCCTGTCTATGCTTGACAGTGGCTCAGTTACTTCATCAATGGTGCAGATAAAGCCACCACACTGTAGCTATGCTTCTAAATGCCCTTGGGCATATAGCCTACTACCTATCTGTGAACCTCTACAGTGCAGGCCATCTCCAGCATCATATGTGATTATACAGAGTTTTCTGATCACAATATACAGTGTAAATTCACCATGTAGTCAGACAACAGTTAAGTACAGCAACAGCATACCGACTACTGATACATAATCACACCAAAAGCCTGTCTTGGAAGCTAGTGGACATGTATAGGTTTCAGGCTTTGTATTGCTTACCAGTAGGTTACCTACAGGAAAGATGGGACACAGGCACAGATGGGATACATGCCTGCAACAATGCCATACTAACTTGCATGTGTCAGCCTAAGGCTTTGGAATGCTGGGCAAGGCTATTTGCGCACCCATGTTGCCATTTTTAGGCAGGTCTCAGAGGTGAATCTCACCTCCATGAACTGCACAATAGCGGAACTAATGAGGGTTAGGCTACTCAACACCAGGGGTAGTACTCACAATATGCATGCACTCACACCACCCCTCAGTATGGACAACATCTACCTCTGTTCTGTGACTGGGACCTGTATAAGGCTCCTGTGAGCACACCAGCACTACCAGACTACAACCCATAACAAACATTTCAGCCACTGTACATGGACTGGCACAGACATGGGGGAGGTGTATCCCTATTCACCGGGGATACCTACACCTCCAAGTTAGTGGGACAGCATGATACCTCTGTGATCATCCATGTGCATCTAACATCAGTCACAACTGCAATGCAAACTGTGAGCTGCTACAGATAACCCCCCATGACCCAGGAGCACTACTACAACTATCTGTAGACAGTGGTAAACATGATAGTCCTACCAGACACCCTGTTATTGATCAATGTCGGCTACCCTACACTTAATTGGATAACATACTCAAGTATTCACTTCCAGGCCCAGTACGTCCTGAGATTTATTACCTCATATGGCCTGTATCAGTTGGTAGATGGACTAACGAGAGGAGAAAACATACTAGAAGTGGTAATCACTGACATGTGCAACAGGTGCACTACAGCAGAGGTATACAGGTCACTGTTTAGATCTGACCATGAATTATTCACTGATGATTTCTACTCCCAACCATCTCCCCCACCCAAGGAACACACAGTGAATACCTTTCCTACAGCTACATTCACAGTACTAATGACAGAGGTGGGAGGATTCACAGCACCCACGCTCAGGGATGACACTGCCCAAGATGCAGACAGAATTATGAATGCACTCTATAAGCACCTGCAAGGATGTATGGGTCATGCCATCAATGGTAAACCAGGAATAGCTTTTCCTACACAAGGACAGTAGTCTGCTGAACTCCTGCATTATACAGGCTATACAATAGAAGTAGTACAGTAGTCCAGAACAACAGCAAATCCCAAGACATGCAGACGTCCGTGACCGGTATTAGCAAGATACTTATGTTATTCATGTAATCATCCAAGGCTGACATCCACAGGTAAATAGGCATGGATTCGGAATATGACCACAAAGGCTACTTTGGCTATGTCAAGGATGAAAGCAGTAACACACAGATTTGCACTGTGCTGGTGCAATATTGCACTGAATATACTGACCCTACTGATATCACCAACACACTTGATGATACATTCAGAGAAAGCTTCACCCCCTACTGAACCCACAACAATACCCAAAACATACATTATCCCGGACATCTGAGACATACAGGTGGCAATGGCCCTTTCAAATGGCATGACAGAGCATCAACGGAGGCAGATGGTGTCCGAGACTGCATCATGCAGACACTACAAGACAGAGTGACCCCCCCCGCCTAATATAGCAATTCAACATCAGCCTCTGCACAGGCTACATGGCAACAGCTATTACACTGCACCAAGGTGGTGACACAAGTGACCATGGTAACTACCATCCCATAGGCCTGAGTAGCCTGATCTGCATGGCTATGAAGTGCATCCTCATGGCACTCATTAACATAGACAATGGTAACCTCCAGACACTTCACCCAACCCAGGTCACCTTGACTGAGTGCTGATCATGCCTACTGAACCAGTTTGACATCTTACAGCCACCTAGACTTTAGGTGTGGGGTGTGGTAGTTCACACATACTACCTGGACCTCGCCAAGGGTTTTGCGACCATTCCCCATTCAGGTGTTATTTCTACACTCACCAGCCAGTACATACACCCATACATCACAGGTTGGTTTGCCAACAGACTTACACACAGAACCCACATGGTAAGCCTAGCAGCCTCCAGGTCCAACTCTTGAACAGTCACAACTGGTGTCCAACAGGACTCAGTCCTGGGACCCCTACTGCTTGCCATATACTTCTCAGAGGTATAGGCTAAGACAGGTGGACTACAGCAGGCCGTGTTTGGTGATTACTGCAGACTGGGAGCCATAACTGACAGTCCAGCTGTCACAGATGTCTATCAAGGGGCCTCACATAGACCAACACAGTGTGTCAGAGTGATGATCTCCAGCTAAAGGCCACATACTGCATGGTCATTCCATTTTGGGAAACTACACACACGCATATTAACACATAAGTGGCAGACAGTATAATTCAGATGACCTAATGGGTATGTGGGGACTACATTACATAGTGATCTCTCCTTTGACAGTCATATGTGCGAAGTAGTTAAGGCATCCATCTATTTAGGCCATCTGATTACTTAAGGGTTCACATCTAAACAGACTTAGGTTATTGTGCCCCTTTACTTGTCAGTCATCAATCCCATCATCGAGTATGATAACCCATTTTGGATGTACCTCAGAAGACACATTTAACAGCTGGGAGGGCCACGAACGTACCTCACATAGAGGGATAATGCCCTCAGACGTGTCCTATGCTGCCAGACTGCATAAACTCATGCATTACTCAGTGGCATCTCGTTTACTCAGAGATGATATTTGCTGGCAACAAAGCCATGTCCAAGTCAGGCTTAATGGATAGGCTCCACCTATGGGCATCCATGTCACAGTGAGCCACACTATGTAATGAACTACACCTTGTCACATCCATAACTGGAAGATGCTGGAGTGACATATTCCTGTCACGAATACTCCCTATTATTTGTAACTACATCCCTGATTACATTATATGGAACCCCTCACAAACACTCCAGGGAATCCTTGTAGAGTGGGTGGGGAACAGTGGATACACCCCAGGGATCCCGCTATTGGCTCTGCTCCACAGACAGTTAGTTAATCAATGGGGTGGTGATGGCAGACACATTTTGGCTATGCTTATGACTGGCCTAGGGCAGTTAGGCATGTACCTACCTATGTATCTATGAACCTATATATACAGTATTGACACATGCTGATAGCTTAATTTACTGTTCAGGTAGTACCTTACCTTGTGCCAATGGCAGTTGTGTGTACAATAGTTGAGGGCTGCCTATGTAGGATGCACACAGTAGACCACCTATACATGACAATTTACAGGTGGTCGTGTGCCATCCATGTTTGCTGTGTGTGCAGGTGGAGAAGGGTGTCAGTCCATAGGTGCCTACACTGTCAGTGTGTGTGCTATACATTCCCTCTTTGCCAAGGCATAGGCATACTGGGCACGCCTCCATCTGCCTACTGGGGCTGGCACAGGGTGTTCATGGTCTGAGTCCCTCTGTGCCTGTGGGGCTCTTGGCAATGGTGGTGGGCTGTGAGGGCCTTCACCATTCTGTCCATACTGCAGCTGTTTCCGCAGGATCATATTGTGTAGCATGGCACATACTATGAAGATGTGGGCACACGTGCCTGAAGAGTACTGCAAGGCTCCACCAGATATGTCCAAGCAACGGAACCATGATTTCAGCATCCCAAACACATGCTCTATGATGATTCTGGTTTCTGCGTATGCCTCATTATGGCATTCTTGCGTGGCTGTGTATGCATTTCTGATGGGAGTCATCATCCACAGTTCCAGTGCATAGCCAGCATCCCCCACCAGGTGGCCATATGGGATGTCCCCCCTGGCAAATACCTGATACATCTGGGAGGCATGCCAGATGCGGGAGTCGTGATGGCTTCCAGGGCTGTCAGCGCACACATCCATGATAATGCCCTGGGCATTGCACATGACCTGGCAGTTGATGGAGGGGTATCCCTTGTGGTTTATGTAGCACCTTCCCTGCTCACCGGTGGTGTCTTGATGCGTATGTGCGTGCAGTCTAATGCACCCAGTACCTCCAGGTAGTCTGCCACATGGTGGAAGAGACGCATATTGCTGGCCAACTCCTCCTGCATTCGGGGGAAGTATATGTGCTCATTGGCATGTGGTAACATGGCATCCATGAACTGGTGGAGTAGCCTGGATGCTGATGCCTGTGAGATCCCCATGATATCCCCAGTTGGCCTGTGAAAGGTACCTATGGCTAGTATTCTCAAGCTTACACATACCTTCGTGTCCACTGGGATGGGTTCCCCTCTGTTATGTCTGGCTCTGAGACATGGCTAGCACAGCTCAACAAGTTGCTGTATGATGTCCCTGTCCACCCTGTAATGCTCTACTATCTCCAGATCATGCAGCCCCTGGCAGGTTACCCTGAGTCTGAACACTTTTCTCCTCCTCTGTTGCCTGAGATGGTTGTCAGCAT
>NC_056725.1:485239088-485334088 GCF_019279795.1 Protopterus annectens | reverse complement strand
TATAAACAAACACATTCATAAACTGAGAAAACTAATAACCTTATGCATATCAAAATTAGCCCTAAGTGGAGACATCCACCCCAGCCCTGGCCCTACCATCTCCAACCCCAATCCTCATAATCAGACTAGAAACCACAACTTCTCCCATATTACAGCCAATAGAAAGCCAAGTGACTTCCTTCTACTAAGCCTAAATATTAGAAGTATACCCAACAAAGTCCATGAACTCCATGCCACCATAGACTTGTACTCCCCAGATATAGCCATCCTGACAGAAACCTGGCTAAAACCTCACATTACCTGTGAGCAAATACTCCCTACAGGTTATGGCATACTAAGAGTAGACCGGCTAAACAAGAAAGGAGGCGGTATAGCTATAATATTTAAATAGCATCTAAACAGCCAGATCTTAAAATCATCAGCTCCACAAATAGGCAATAAAGAAATAATATATACCAACCTCAAAATAAACCAAAACAAAACCATCGACATAATTGGATGCTACTTCCCACCTGGCCAAAACATCCCTCCACTAGAAAACCTCCTCAGCTGGTCTACCCACCATCTCCTCCAAGAAACTATCATTTTAGGTGATTTCAATATTGACTGACAATCCTGTTCTGGCAACCATCCAATCCATCATGTAAACCTTCATGGCTTCACCCAACTAGTCCAGTCACCAACCAGGATAAATAAAAACTCCAGCAAACACACTACCTTGGATTTGGATACTAGTCAGTAAGAGCCCCTAGTCATATATAACAGGCTGCTTATCAGATAGCCTCAGTGATCACTCCCCAACATTCCTACTCAAAAAGTACCTATATCAAGCTAAACCTGTCATCTACCGTCAAATACGTAAAAAACTAAACTTTAACCCACTCGCGTTCATCTCATCCCTCAAAGAATGCAACTGGCATCCTCTAAAGTACCCCATTCTTGATGACACAGTTGATTTTTTTAATACTACCTTCCTGAGCATCCTTAATTACCATGCCCCCATAAGACTTTCTAGAATCAAAGCACAACCCTCCCCATGGCTACAGAAAACCACTAAGTCAGAAATGAAAAACAGGGATAAAGCCTGGGAGCACTGGTGCAAAACCAAATCCCCTTCAACTAGACAGAAATTCCTAGAACTATGCAATAGAGTCAAAAAGCTAATAAAACAAGACAAATTCCAATACTACCAGTCTGCCCTAGACTCCTCCCAACACAGCCCCAAACAATTCTGGTCCTCCGTAAACTCCATCCTCCACCCAGATAAAGTCAGTACCCCTCCTCCTAACATCCCTCACTCCTCAGAAAATATTGCTACCTCATTCAACACACACTTCACACAAACTATACTATCACTAGCTAAACAACACAACCCCCTCCCCTCCATCCCACACCTTCAACTAGTAATCTCCCCACTGCCTTCTCTGTTTCTCCTGTACCTACCTCCAACATAAAAAAAGTGAATACCTACAAATCGCAGCTGATGCTCTGGCCTACCCAGTATTCATCTTGATTAACCGATCTCTGTCAGAAAGTTACGTTCCCACACTGTGGAAAGTATCACATAGAATTCCCCTCCACAAAGGCGGACCCTCCACAGAACTAACCAATTACCACCCCATAGCTATTCTCTCTCCACTCTTCAAAATACTAGAGAGATGCATACACTTTCAGGTCTCAGACTACCTCCTTACTAACAACCTCCTTTCCAATACTCAGCATGGTTTCCGAACAAACCATAGCACCACCACTGCCTTACTCTCCTTTACTAACACTATCCTTCAGCATAAAAACAATGGCTATCTCTCCTCTGCTACTTTCCCAGACCTATCTTAAGCATTTGACATGGTCCCACACAAACAACTTATCTCTGTCCTCAATAACCTATCCTTCTCACAGTCACTCACCAACTGGTTTCAGAGTTACCTGTCTGACCGCCAACAATCCGTTGTATGGCAGAATGACATATCTCCCCAACTATCTGTCTTCATAGGTGTTCCCCAAGGATCCATCCTTGGACCCCTACTCTTCTCTGTTTTCACCAATAATCTAGCCTCTGCCACCAAACATGGCACACTCATACAATACGCAGATGACTCAACCATCATCTGCTCAGTCCAGTCCCTACCCAAACTGCAAAAAGTCACACAGGAAGCCTTTTCCTCTGTTGAAACTTGGTTATCATATGCCCAATGAATACTCAACCCGAACAAAATTAAACTACTCATATTCCAACCCAACAAACATACTCAAAACAACTCTCACTTTAGCATCACAACAAAAGACAACAACACTATACACCCAACTGAACACACCAAATTACTAGGAGTGGAAATAGATAATAAACTAAAATTTGACATTCACATATCCATGACCATAAAAAAAGTCCACAAAAAACTAGGAGTGTTATACAGAAATAAGCAACTTCTCACCATAGCAGCAAAGATTTCAATAGCAAATTCCCACCTTATCTCCACCCTACTTTATGCCTCTCCAATATATGCCAACCTAAGGCAATGCGATCTAAACAAGCTAGAGACCTGCTACAACAAAATCGCCAAATTCGCCACAGGGGCATCCTACCGTAGTCACCACTGTCTCTCACTTGCTGAACTGGACTGGCTTGAACTCCCTCACCTCCTTCAATGGTATCAACTCTCACTCACCCACAAACTAGTGAACCATCCACTAAATGTCTCATCCCTCCAGAATCTACTCCAACCTTATCGCACCACCAGACCACTAAGATCCATTAACAAAAATCACTTGCAGATCACTAAAGCCAATAACTCTGCTGGTGAAGCACTATTATCTTGCACCATAGCCAAATTATGGAACTCCCTTCCACCCATAATTACCTCCATACCATCATGCATCCACTTCAAAACGTTACTAAAAGCACACCTAAAAACATGCTGGCTATGCCCTTGCAACTCCCACTCTAATATCACCCACCCCATCCTACCACTACTTTTCTTTCCACTCAACTAACTACCTTGGTTATAGCAAGCTCTGATGCTCATAAGCCTAGTATTTATTATACAGCAGGAACTTCTTATTGTAACATTTGTTAATGTCTGTTATGTACATCACAGATAAAGATTCTAGTTGTCTACTGATGTACTATGTTTTTCATCTGTAAATATGTTGTAAGTAATTGCTATGTAAATTGTTAATCGCTATGTAATCCAATGTAACTACTGTCTGTTTATTTTAACTGTGGAGCTTTTCTCCCCGGGCCTCCACTGAAAATGAACCTACGTTCAGTCGGACACTCCTGGTCAACAAATATAAATAAATATATAAATATATATATATATATATATATATATATATATATATATATATATATATATATATATATATATATATATATGTTGAGTGATTAGGCCAGTAAAGAAAAGAGTTAAAAGGTTTTATGGGAGAGGTTAGTATAAGATTATGATGAAGCACAGTTCCAGATAGTGGAGAGGTAGGCATGTAGAAAGGATTTAAAATTGACAGGTTTGATGGTAGTTCTAAGAAATAATGGGAGAACATTCCAATTCTGGGCTAGGGAGAAAGAGAAGATAAGTTGTCCTTGATGTAGTTTAGGTTTGTGAACTAGGAGTAGATTTGTGTTCCCAAATCTATGGGGCTGTTAAGGAGGTATGGGGTTAAGATGGAATTAAGGAATGGACAATCAGAAGGTTTGAAGATGAGTTTGTGAGCAGTAGTAAATTGTAAGTAGTCAAGGCAATTTGGTAATTCTAGCCAATTTAGATCGATTGAAGTGCCTTACAGTGGAAGGAGGAATATATGGAATTTGTTGTAGATTTGGATATCTTGTTGTAGCATGCTTGGAGGTTGATAAGTAGAGGGGAGCCATACATGAGAGAGGGAACAAGGTATGTGGATGTGAGGGCTTTTCTCATGGAGAGGTTGGGTATTGACTGTGTCTGTAAAGCAATCCTAATTTTTGATGGGATTTTTTTGATATTTTATATGTGGATATCAAATTTTAGGTGTTCATCTATGACTACTCCAAGAAGTTTTGAGTGTGAACGATTTGTATCAAGGATTTAGTTTGGCTATAGATTTTGAAAGTATCTTTGTGCACTATTGTGGATTTGGATGGGTGAAATTCATGATTTTAGTTTTGTTTGGTTTCAGAGCTAAGTGGTTGCTGAACATCCAGGATTCCGTGGTGGAGAAAGCTGTTTTTATTTTAAGTAATAGTTCTGAAACTGAGTTGGTGGAGCAGTCTATAGTTGAATCATCTGCTTACTGAATTACATTGACATTGAAGATAGAGGTGTTGAAGTTATTAATAAAGATATTGAAGAGTAGATGGCCAAGTATGGATCCTTGTGGAACTCAGTAGGTGTACTTAGGTCTGATTAGATGGAGTTTTGTTATTTGACGACTTGTTGTCTGTCAGAAAGATAGCTTGAGAACCAGTTTCTAGTTGTGTGATAGAGATAGACGTGAGAGAGGTGTGTTAGTAGTAAAGGGTGGGACACAGTATCAAAGGCTTTGGAGAGGAATAGGAGTATGGTTGCAACAATTTTACCAGACTCATGGGCTCTGTTAGTGGTGTTGAGG
This sequence comes from Protopterus annectens, assembly GCF_019279795.1. NCBI lineage: Eukaryota > Metazoa > Chordata > Ceratodontiformes > Protopteridae > Protopterus > Protopterus annectens. Next base: position 485,329,504 of record NC_056725.1, on the reverse strand, counting down.
AATGATATAAGGGCAGTAGTGGTGCTGTGACCAGGTCAAAACCCATGCTATGATGGAGATAAGGGATGATTTTGGATGAGATGGGGCATAATCTGTGCGTGGATACATTTTTTTAGTATCTTGGAGATTGGTGAGAGGATGGCAATGAGGCAGAAGTTAGATATATGATTGTTTTTTCCACCTTTGTGGAGAGGGAGGAAGTAATCTTTTTTTCCACAATTTGGGTAAATATGATTCTACAATTGATCTGTTAATCGGGATACTAATGGGGTAAGTTATAACTTCAGCAGCAGCCTTTAGGAAGGTGGGTGGTAAGTTTTGTGGAGCATTTGAGCAAGGTTTGAGCTTTAAGAGTAGCCTTTTTTTTAGTTATGGTGGAGACAGGTTGGAGTGTAAAACTAGAGGTAGAGACTGAGTGGGGGTTAGGGGAGGGAAGGGATTGTAGGCAACTTTGGGAGAGGGAGGGGAAGTTGGGAAGAGGAGTGTTATTTATGCTGTTAGTATTAGCAATGTTGGTCATGATGTCAGCTATGCAGTTTATGAAGAAAAAGTTGAAAAGTGATGCTATTTCCTGGGATGTCTTGTTGGGATGTGGGCAGGAATTTTCTTTGCTGGTTGGATTAAGGAGGGAGGAGCTAGCATTTCAGAATTTTTTTGGATTTAGATTGTGGCTGGATTGGAGTTTAATGCAGTATTTGTTTTATCTTTTTGAACTAGTTTCTTTACTTGGTTATGGAGTTGTTTAAAGAGCAAGAGTGAGTCCTTGTTTTTGTTTTTTTCTGTAGTGCTTTAGGGTTTTGTCTCTGCAATGCATAAGATCTTAGGTGGTTATGGTCAGCCATGGGGCAGGATTGTTTTTTATTCTTTTTATGCATATAGCGGCTTGGTTGTTTAGTGTGTCTATGAAGGAATTATTGAAATAGTCAATGGCATTATCTAATAAGAGTGTATTTAGTATGTTCCAGTTTACACTTTTCAGAGTGTTGAAAATGAGTAGTGGGTTGAAGTTTGTTAGGTTGCGAGTTTCCTTATAGTGGTATTGGTGTTGTAGGGTACTTGGAGATGTAATATTGTGTTATCTCCATTTTCACCATAACCTGATCTATATGATAGTGCAGAGAAATTTTATACAATGTACTTAACCCTATATATGATCAAGGTGAAATTCCTTGAGTGTCAGTAGCTCACACACACACACAAAAAAAGACAAATAGCATAATGTTGAGCACTGTTTTCAAATGGAAATAATTGCTGGTGTGATTTCTAAGTGTGTGCCAGCAATGATTCACTTATTTTGGCACATTTTTCCCTTCTTTGAGTTGGTGTGACTATGGAGTTGGTATATATATCTTGGGGGGGGGGGGGGTTGTCGTCCACAGCAGGGTTGCAGGTGGACTTGTTCCTCTGCAAAAAGCATTTTAAATTGATTTTTTCAACCCTTTTGAGTTTCAAGCAATTTGTTTTCATCCTTTTGACTTGTCAGCTTTCAGGAAGTTACAGCATCATAATAAAGCCTAATTATATATATGGATCCAGATGCGCCTTTATTTGAATTGTAAAAGTAACTAACAAGATATCATCCTGCTATTAAGCCTTATGGTATCACATTGCTCAATTCCTTCTTATTTGCTAAGATATTATTCAAGCATACCATTGTTCATGTAAGACTTGTATTTAAGGATAAAAAATGAAAGTGTTGTAATATACATTATTAACTGTTATTCTTTTTCTTATATTGAGGGTATGTGCTGTTTGTTGACAACCAAAATGATACACATCTGTGTTCAACTACCATACTAACTTTGACTTGTGTGGGCAGTATGTGGCTACCAACTCGTATGTATATATGGATGTTCTTGGTGAATTATATGGTAAGCGTAGCTTGCCTTTTCTATTACTGAGTGGGTGTCTGCTGACTCATAGCCTTTTGTTGTTAACAGACCTTGATTAGCGTGTACCGCTTGAGCTCCGATGTTTTTGCAGCATTGTATAACTGTATTTTGATGGCTGATATGAGTCTACCTTTCATAAAATTTTCTGTCATTATTTTGCCTCAAGCCATTTCTATAGTGTATTAATTTCATATTTGCAAGTTCATTTATAGGCATAATACAAATGTACAGTAACAGTGATATATTTGTTAAGGAAGATTTATGTGGATCTATGTTTAACCACCAAATAATATTTACAATGAATAGCTAAACATCGAACCCTAACCATCGAACGTTCATTTCAGTGGACGTTCATTTCAGCAAACAGGAAAGTAGCTAGATGGTCATCACTTCCCTGTCTGTCTTCTTTCCCCACTGTAGTACATTCTTGGAGTTGGTATATGTAGTTGAGGGGGGGTGGCGGAGGGAAAAACTCACCACATAGGTTTGAAATGCTGTGTTTTTTGGGACAGGAATGTGTTGGCTAACTATTTACTTCCCCTGGTGAAAAAGTGAACACTTGCTGAATGAACATTTGATGGTTAAGGTTCAATGTTTAGCTGTTCAATGTAAGTGTTATTCGAGGGTTAACATAGACATGATTTATGTATGTTTATCATGCACATATTTTCTAACTATGTCTTACTTGCATATCATGTAATATGTTTACAGATATGTTGGGGCACATCTAACAGTACAGTAATAATTAGTTGTTGCAGATGTTTGCCTGCAGGTCTGATTCTGTTATGTGATGCATGTCAATACATACTGTCAAGCAATAAATTGATGTGGCCATATAGGAAGACATGCATTGTTTATTTCATCCAAATATATATCTCTGTTGTGTGAGTGCCCTCCTTCAGGGCCATTCATAATGCTTCAATAGCATTTATTGTGCTTTGTGTAAACTCTAGTTTGTTACAATATACACATGGTTTACTATCAAATGACTGAAAATCAAAAGACTGAATCCCAAAAAGACTGAAAATTCAAAATATTGAATGATGGAATTTGCCCCTTCTCTACTGTTGTGCAATCTTGGGGTTGGTATATATATTTAGTAGGGGGTGTGGGGAGCAGGGGGGCTTGCCCCTTGCATTAAAAATGTATTCAATATTTTGAATTTTCAGTCTTTTTGGGATTCAGTCCTTTGATTTTATAGTAAACCTATACATACACATATGACTAATGGCAGTTTTTGTAACAAACCTGTCACAGCAACACAACAAACAGTGGCACATGGCGTACATGATGTATTGTTATATACATAAGAAATGCATATGTATATTAATCAGCTTAAGCATTTTTATTCATGCCTTATCAATGATTGTACTGTATTTTGGACATGCTTAGCATATGACTGTGATGTACTGTAGGCCACACACTTTTTTGTAATTTATTTTGGACTGGATGCATGCCTGTACTCAAGTAAGATGTTGGAGACTGCACTGATACAAAGCTTTTGTTACAGTTTCACTGCATTTGTGTACTGTTTTATACTGTTTTAACTGTATTTCTATTGCTAGTGTTTCATTACTGTAATTGCATTGGTACTGAATTACTTAACTGTAAATTGCTTTTTCATACCGAGAGTTGTATTTTCTGTTTGTGAATGCTCTATCTGTGCTTTTCTGTGCATTTTTGTGAGGTTTCTCTGTTCGAGTCAGGTAGCATAGTCTGGATAGAGGCCTGCTGTTATCCAGACCTGGTTGTTTTGTTTGTTGAGTTTCCTGTGTTTCTGGCAGCCATCTTCTGCTGACAATGTCTTGTCTTCTTTGTTAAGTGAGAGTAACAGGGTTGCCTGACCTCTAGCACGAGTGATTGGTTGAAAGAGCAGGGGCTAGCAAGACTGGGTAATAATTTGAGCTTCTAGATTCTTCCATCTGTCTGGTATTTAAACCCTGTGTCTGCAGGGGGCTGTGCTTGTATTTACCAGGGTGTGAAGTGGTGACTCATCACTGGGACAAAGCAGAAATTCCTTAAGACTCCAAGAGAAGAATAAGTTATTTCTTACATTTATTTCATTGAATTGCACTTCTTAATGCTTAGAATTGTGCGATACAGCTAATCTACTAAATTTTGCACTGTTACAAAGCTTTTTGTACTATTTCACTGCACTTGTGTTTTAAATGTATTTTTTATTGCAAGATAGTGTTTCATTACTGTAATTGCATTTTTATTGAATTACTTAACTGTAAACTGCTTTTTCGTACTGAGTTCCCCATCCTCCCTCTCTGTTGTTGTCTTGTTGTTTACACTTGGTGGCTTTGCAGTTGCCCACCCCTACTGTGAATTTGATTTGGGACACTCCTCCCAGTCTAGCGTCATTAGCTCATTCTACCCAATACAGACAGAACATTTGAGAAGGCCAACCCACTTAGTTTCTTAACCTTGAATTATATTCTGCTTCTCCTTTCTTCCTTTCCACTTTATAAAAAAAAAAGAAAACACTTTGCTAGAATCTACCATTGCTAGAATCTCCTTGTGTTCTGACTGAGTGTGCTTTTCAAACAATCTGGAAATATAGAGCAGATAGGTATATTTTTGGCACGTTTTAACTGTTCAGAGTTCTGCACTGTCTTAATTTTTGCTTGAATGCATTATTTATATATTTGCTGGAATTGTTTTCTGATAATCTAAGTGCCTCCATTTGATTTTTTCATAAGTTACTGCTTTCTGCACGTTTTTAGTCATTTTTTAATTTATTTGCAGTTATTTAAACTGTTGCTTTAATATTGCTACACATTCATGTGTGCTAACTTGCACTGCATTTGAATTATTTTACTGCTGTTTTATCTGCTTTTCTGTAAAAGAAAAGTTCTAAGCTTGTTTCCCACCTTTTCTGTAACTAGTCTAGTCCAGAAACAGATTTGCTGTATCCAGGACTGTTTGCAAGCTTCTGTGCCCCCCATGCCCTTCTATGTTGGACGGAAGCCTTCTAGCTTTAAAGTGGGAGTGGTAAGCACTAGGAAGCCGATCTTCCACAAGAGGAATGGTTTCTGGCCCAGAAATTGTAGTTTAGTGACCCTTTGGGTAGTTTTTCCACCCCCTTCAACTTTTTGGTTTAAAAGCCCACATTTGCTCTTGTTTCCTGCCTTTCCTGTAACTAGTCTAGACCTGATACAGATTTGCTATATCCACGACTATTTGTAAGCTTCTGAGCCCCCCAAGCCTTTCTGTGTTGGAAGGAAGCCTTCTAGCTTATCAGTGGGAGTGGTAAGCACTATGTAGCCAATCTACCACAAGAGGAGTGCTTTCTGTCCCAGAAACTGCAGTTTTTTGAATGTTTGGGCAGTTTTTTCATTCCTTTCACCTTTTTGGTTTAAAAGCCCACATTTGCATGGGTTTGCACTTGTTTAAGCTCCGCTCAGTGGCGCAGAGCTGAGGTAAACTATTACTGGTGCCAGAAAGTCTGCTCTTCAGTTTTTCTATTAGATTTTGCTAGGTCTTTCTCTCTTGCACTTCAAATAACCTAATCACTTTGCACTTCAACAGGTTTTTGTAGAAATTATTATAGCACATCTAAGAGCCATCAGCACTAGTCATTCTTCATGGAAATAGCTCCACTACTTAGTAGTCATGACCACCCCTCCTAACATGATTTAAGGGCAGTTCCCTGTGCTCTCTCCTATTAACCTGGTGCACCTGGGCATTCTGAGGCAGTGTAGCAACTGCCTCATGTGCACAGACAACCATCTCCTCTCACCACCCAACACTCAGACTTGTGAGAGATGCACGCATATTACCAAATTGGAAGTTATGCACTCTTCAGCCAAGACTGGACTAGCTGGTCAAGACGAGAAGGTCACCACCTGCACCACACCACACCACATGGAACACATAGCCCTCCAGAACACCCATCATCAAAGCTCTCACATAAAAACACAAACCACACACCCACCTTCGCGGAGGCCCTCAATAGAAATTTACCAAAACAGCAGAGGCCTGCAAGACAGAAACACACTTGACTAAAGCACACACCACAGGACACATAGCACACCTCCACAGTGTGCCCCTCAACCTAAGCCCCTAAGGCTAAACACCTTGCCCAATACACTAATCATAGGTGAGTCAATAGTGAGGCACACAGATGTCCCACTCACTAGGTTGAATAAGGAGAAGGTAACAGTCAGCTGTATATCAGGTGCCAGAATCCAACACAACACATGCACTCAGTTCACTCCACAACAAGTACAAGTATGACTCTGTCACTGTCCATGTGGGTGTGAATGACCTGAGATGGACCTCTCCGAACTACATGAAAAGAGAAATGGTGGAGCTCTCGGATTATGTGGCACAGGCAGGTATAACACTAGCCTTGAGCAGTATCCTACCATCACCCAGAATGATACCACAGTACAAACAAAAAATGATTGACTTCAACAATTGGCTAAGATTCTAGTGTCATTCTATGGGGATCCAGTATCTGTCTGTTTGGGATGACATGATTGACAGACCACAATGCTTTGGCAGAGATAGCCTGCATCTGTCACTCCTGGGTTCCGGGTAATGGCGAAGGCTCATGCCACCCCTATAGTGCCTTTTTTTAGGTGGTGTTCCAAAGACCAAATTACCACCATAACAGCTATAAATAAATGCAATCTGAGGGTCATGCTGCTCGATGCTAGAAGTCTAATTCTCAATATGCACTCGCTCGAAGCACTCCTCAAAATGGAGAACATTGACATTTCTGGTGTAATAGAGACCTGGCTTAAAGCAGCAGAAAGCACTCCTGCGGTACCAGGCTATAACTTATTCCACACCTTTTGGCCCCAAAACATGGACTGAAGCTCCAAAGGCGGTGGTGTCTCATATTCATAAAGGATATGCACACCTCCAGACTAGTAACCCAGCATAATGCTTCTGAAATACTTTAGATACAACTAACATTGAGTAAAACTAAGATCCAGGTTATAGCCTGCTATAGATCCCCAACAATGTCCCTAGACTCTCACTCCACGTTCATAAGCACTCTGGAATCTATCAAGGTCCAACCCAACACTCTCATATTAGGAGACTTCAGCTACCCCTCCATCAACTGTGAAAACTATTCATGCACCAGCACATTTGCCCAACACTTCCTGGAATTCATCAGTTTCAATGCTCTGGACCAGCTAATTCTGACCCCACTAGAGGAAGCAACATCATTGACCTGGTTATTACTAACATGGGCCACCGTTGCTCTACACCAGTAGTCAATCCCTCCCTGGTCAAATCTGACCATAAACTAATCACCATGGAAATCCACATCTCACCACCCACCCCCAGCAAAGGAAACCACATTGAAAAACTTCTCCAAAGCTGACTTTGGCCTCCTAAAAACAGAGGTGGATAACTTCACGGCACCTATGCCAATGGAAAATAGCTGCATGACTGCCGAATCATACACCAATGCACTGTACAAACATGTACATAAATGCATGGAACTAGCCATTCCCAACAGAACCAAGACGGTCTCCTCCAAAAAAAGGAAGACAATCTGGTGGTCCTCTGCCATTAATAAACTCTACAACAGAAAGAAGAAACTGTTGCAGAAAAAGGTGAAGTCCCAAGAGCGGAAAATCTCTCTTATTAGCCTCAACAAAAAGTTGAGATCCCTCATCAAATCCTCTAAAGCCAGTTATGAAAGCAGACACTAAAAACAATTACAAAGCCTTTGATAGTTAATCAAGTACCTCCACGGCAATACCCAGATGTGCTCTGTGTTACTGCACAATGGTACCTCCTATACTGAGCCCACAGATATTGACAACATACTGGCTGACAGATTCAGTGCCAACTTTACCCCTCTCTCCCCCCAAAAGACCAATCACAATACTGGAAGAATGCCAGGCACCCAGCATTACTGCAGCCGAGGTTTAAGCTGCATTGTCCAAGGCCAAGAATACAGCTTCCATGGGACCTGATAATATCCCTGGCTGTGTTCTACATGAACTACAAAGCGAACTGGCACCACATCTGTGTGCCCTGTTCAGTCACAGCCTCACCTCAAGCTTTGTCCCTACCAAATGGCACACTGCTACAGTCATGCTCTCCATAAAGGGGGAGTGACTACAGACCGTGGGAATTATTACCCCATTAGCCTGACGAGTCTGATATGTAAAGCTATGGAGCGCATCAACTTAACAAAGATTTGCAAAGATATAGGAAATCTCCAGACTCTGGACCCAATGCAGTTTGGCTTTGTGAAAGGGAGATCATGCCTGCTAAACCTGGTTGACTTCTTTGAGTCAGTCAGCAGAGATGTGGATGAAGTTAAGGCAGTGCATACAGCCTACATCGATCTGGCCAAGGTCTTTGATACCATTCCTCACTCGGGAATTATTGATAAACTCACCAAACTAGGCATCAACCCCTGTATCACTAAGTGGGTTGCAAATTGGCTCACAGATAGAACATGCAGTGTGAAAGTAGTGAAGTCCAAGTCAGACTGCCTTCCAGTCACAAATGGAGTCCCACAGGGATCGGTCCTGGGTCCTTTCCTGTTTGGCATCTACTTCTCAGACGTCTAGGCCAACACAAAGGGACTCTGGCTGACTAAGTTTGCAGATGATTGCAAGCTGGGAGACATTGTTAACTTCCCAACTGATGCAGACATCCTCCAAAAAAGCCTCACTGAGACAAATGACTAGTGTCGAAACCATGGTCTTAAGCTTAATGCCAAAAATGTGTCATCACCCCCTTTGGTAAAAACCCGGTTCCCACTAATTACCACATCGATGGGAGCCCACTGAACACTGAAGGTGTTATAAAAGATCTAGGGATGCAGGTTGACTGCAACCTCTCCTTTGACCACCACATTGCCACTATGGTCAGAAAGTCCTTCTATGTGGCACATCTCATTACCAAGGGTTTTGCAACAAGGAAGAAAGAGGTCATCTTCTCTCTCTCGCTACTCTTTACTCATTAGACCAATCATCGAGTATAATGCCCATTTGACATGTACCTCGCTAGACACCTGCAACAGCTGGAGAGGCCACAGAAGTACCTTATGAAGAGGATCCTAAGCATTAAGCACATGTCCTACACAGCTATTCTCTGTCTCATATCGCCTACTTAGAGGCGAACTCTGCTTGACTTTCAAAGCCATGTCTGACCCAGCTCTGTTAGAAATGCTACATCTAAAGAAATCTCAATCCCTCCACACCCCACACTCCAGAGACCTCAACCTCATTACCACAATCAACAGAACATGCTGGAGGGACAGGTTCCTCACCCAGAGACTGCCCTTGATCTGGAATAGACTTCCCATACATATCAAGCAGAGCACCTCACTGTCTCTCTTCAAGAGAAATCTTGATGAGTTGATGGGTAATAGAAAATTCACCCCAGGGATCACTCCAGTGGCTCTAGTTGATAAACGCACTGGGAACTAAAGTTGGGTGGCATGATGCCAGGGCACATGTATGGGCTAAGCTTGTAAAGGTTCCAGGGCAATTAGCTTAGTACACACTTATGAACCTATGAACCTATGAGGTCAGACCATTTTGCAAAATCACATACATAACAGTTAAGCCAACAGAGTCACACTACAAGGAGCAGGATGGGGATAATGATGGAGATGATGATAATGATGATGATGATGATAATGATGATGATGATGATGATGATGACAGACTAGAAGATGCTCATGACATTGTTCTTGTGAATCAGCATCAGAGACATTCAGCAGCATTCCACTCTGAAGACATTTGGGACAGGAACAGATCTGGTATGTAATGACTGATGTGCTCCAGACACAGATAAGTAACATGATGGGTAACTTCTTTCAGGACGTGGTGTGACCATGCTTGATTCCTTGTGAGAGATCCTGGAAAGATCTTTTGTGATGTTTGACCCCATTAGGTCCCTGAGGGAGGTAAGTATTATCTGTGTGCTCCACTTAGGTTTGCTCCCACCATTTGTGTTTGGTATACTCCAATTTGTATGGCATAGGCATGCTTGTGTTCACATCCCATATTGCTGTCATGCTTTTTGGATAGATATCATGATGAAGTCTGCCCATATCATGTCATATGTGGCTTTATCTTACTTTTGGTATGACACACATTGCCAAATGGCACATGTGTTACCATTATTTACATGATCATCATATGCTGCCATTGCTGCATGCATTGTTCCATATGGGCAGGGGTGCTATTCTTTCAGTCAGTATAGGTGTACTCCTGTGTATGCAGTGCAGCATAATATTGTTCTGTCAGATACACTCTGGCCCTGTATGTGACAGATATGACTGTCACAGTTAGCATAATGCAAGTTGGGACACAATTGTTTGCTTGTGTTGTTCATGTATATAGTTAGAAGGTGTGACAGCAACTCATATACTACATCATTCCCATTCTTCTCACATAACATACTGAGATCAGTCAAGTGTGTTTATATGCACACGGTATCCATGTCTATGTATTACAGCCATTTGCATGCTGGTTGCTGCTTTCATTTCTCTAATCAACAACATGTGTACTTGATTATGTGCCTCATGTAACATTGTTGGATCATGCTGTCATGACTGGAACAATGACCGTGCATGTGCTGCGTACCAGTGATTATTGTGCCATGTGCTACACAGTTGAATACTACTGTTGTTTTAGAGTAGCATCACATGTACATCTGCACATGTATCCTTCACATACTGCAATTTTCCCTTAATTGTCCCTTATCAAATATACACTAGCGATGCATTGTATTGCATCATTCGTTACTTCCTTTATCCAGATCTTTCTGAAGGTAATAACCAGTCTTTTTGCACACAGCTTGTATTGAAACATGTATAAACAGGTTAGCATAATGTCCACATGTATGCATTTGTATTGCATATGCATTGATTTAGGCTCTACTTTAGATAAACAAAAACGCAATCTCTTGAATGCTCAAATGAGTTGGTAATCATAACATGGGAAGTGGTATTTTGGAATCGCAGTACAGTGAAGAGTGGGATATTTGCCCTTTCCTCACTGTAGTGCGACCTCGGAGTAGGAATATATATTTAGCGGGGGGTGGGGGGCGCAGCCCCCCACAATACAAATTTCGGTGTTATGATTATTCGCTCATATGAGCATTCGAGGGACTGCATTTTTGTTTATCTGGTATAGACCCTTTATTTACATGGATATGCATGTGTATTGCCCTAATATGATTAACATATAACCACCCTTGTTATATGTACCTAGTTATGTGCACTTATTTCATTTTGTTGTGCTATTCTTCTGTACACAGGACTGTCCTTTGATCAGTCTTATATGGGTACTGTGATATTTTTGTCATTGACTGTGAGTATGCCACATGTTACATTATGTTTGCATTGCAGTTTATATGGGTATGTAATATTTAAACCTGCTTTTGTTGAGTACCTATGTCATTTGCTGTTAAACTGTTGCTCATTATTGTGTTGTTCATGTCATTTGTAGACAGAGATGTTTAGATCCATCTCCAGTGCACTATGCACATGTGTCAGATTCATAGATTATTACCAGGCTAATGACCCATTGGGCCTTTCTAAGCCTAGGCAAGTTTTCTGGAAAGAATAATAATGTCCTGTACCCAAGCATGACTTTGAGGGCCAGATATTTATAAGCCACCTCTGTCCATAAGAAGCATGGGTGCCAGGCCTGACATCAATTTTCTATTCCCTGTTCACTGGTCTAGGCTGCACTTAAATTGGGTAATAGACAAACTCAGCTTCACACAGATGGGAAGCCTGTTCCATTGGAGGGGCAGTCTGTGGGACACATATCTGTCTCTCGAACATGTTCCATTTAAGTCGCATACAAAACTCAAGTCACATGTAATTCTGGTACTGTTTAACTTATAAGTATGTAAGAGACTCATAAGTGTGGGATTTCCAGATGCCTTGTAAGTAGTCATAGATTAAACCTTAGCAATCTATAGAAGACTGAGTAGAGGGAAAGGGCTTCACAGCTCTCTGTGTAAGGCAGGTTTGTTACACCTGTTATTCATTTTGTAAGGAAGCTCTGTGATCACTATAGTTGCTGCATATGCCTGTTGAGGTATATACCAAAGGGAGTATTGTACTCTAGGATTGATCTGATAGAGGCAGAGTATAGCAGAATAATGATCTTTCTGGACCTAGATGCCATGTCGTTACTTATAAGTTGAGGAACATAAAAGGATTTCCTCACCACTGAGGTCACATGGTGGTCGAAGGTGAAGCTATTGTCTACTTGCATACCTAGATCCCTGACCGCATGGTTGATCTGATAAAGGTGACTATAGTGGGATAATGACTTCTTTAGACCTAGATGTCATGCCCTTACTTATAAGTTGCCCGACACAAAAGCATTTAGTTGCCCAACATAAAAGCATTTCCTCACTACTGTGGCCACATGGTGGTTGATGGTAAGGCTACTATCTGTGTGTACCCAAATCCTTGACTACTGGGTCAACTCTTAGGGGTGTACTATCAACATGGTAATTAGCTAGGATGGTTGACTTATCAAAAGAATGAATTATGCATTTCTTAGCATTGAGTTTAAGACCATGGCTTTGGCATACTTTTTTAGTCAGACATAGGACTTTTTGAAGAATGCTAATGTCTGCAGGGGTGTTGATGATAACCCTCAGCTTGCAATCATCTGCAAACTTAGTCAGTAATAAACCTCCAGTGTTTGCTTCCACTTCAGAGAAATAGATGCCAAAAAAGAGCAGGTCCAGTACCAAGCCTTGGGAGTTTCAACTAATGAATGGCCTCTTGCTGGATCTGTCCTCACCTATTTTGACCTTCTGGGTTCTGTCTGTGAGCTAGTTGGCTATCCAGTGAGAGATAAAAGGGATTGTACCTAATTTATTGAGCTTGTCTATAATGACTGTGTGGGGATATTGTATCAAAAGCATTGGCCAGGTTGAGGTAAGCTGTGTGGATAGTTTTTGCCTTGGCGAATCTCTCAGAAAAGCTCACCAGATTTAATAGGCATGACCTTCCTTTAACAAAGCTGAACTGTGATGGGTCCAGTGTTTGCAGATTACCTATGTCCTCATTTATCATGTATGTGATGATTCTTTCAATGGTCTTACATATGAGGCTGGTCGGACTTATGGTCTTGTAGTTACCCACACTGATGTTTGGACCTCCTTTGTGCAGGGACATGAGTGTATCCATCTTCCATTCCTTGGGCTCAAACCCTGTCTATAGGCTCCAGCTGAAAAGAGAATCAAGGGAACCATAAAGATCATGCTAAACGCCATTTAGTTAACATCCCAGCATGTTATCGGGTCCCATTGATGCACTGTTTTCCACCTTGAAAAGTGTGTTGAAGACCTATACCCTAGTAATGGTTGGGGAGACTGTGGTATACAGTATTCCCTTTGGACTATCAGGGGAGTGTAGGGAGAAATCTGAGCTGACCATGTCAGCCAAAACGTTGACAATGGCCCTGGTTTGGTGTGGGTGATGCCACTTACAATATGTTTTGCAGATTGCTGCCTATTTCCCTTGAGGTTAAGAGCATAGCTCTAGAAAGCTTTGTGGTAATCCTTTGAATTCTTAAATAGCCCTCTTAGCTGTCTGTTTAGTTTAGTCAGGGAGGGGGTTAATATGTTGGCCTTTGTTCCCCCAACACCTGGCCAAGACTGTTTTTTTTTTCTTGTTGTATAACTGAATGATATTGTGATTCCGCCAGGGTGACATGTTTTTGAGTTTGTTCTATTCTTAATACAGGTGGGCATAGCCTGTATACAGCTATAAATATGGCTGTACAAGAATGTTTTAAATAGCTCAGCATATGCTACGAGACCCAGTTTATGGTGAGTTCCATGAGCTGCAGTGGGTCAAACACTAGTCTGGATGTGTTTGTTTTTTAATATAGACTGAGATTCCTCCACCTTTAGTTCCCTCCTGTGCAGTACATGGTCTAAAGGTGTGAAAAGCATCATAACCTTGCACTGCTAGGGTACTCTACATGACTAAGCCATGTCTCCATTACTACACATATGTCTACACTCTTAAGAGAGAGCTTTCAGGGAGTGGAATTTCTTGTTAAAACTTCTAGAATTGAGCAATGCCAACTTCAAATATTCGTTTGAAAATTCTAAGTCAGGAGGTTTATCAGTTTGGTATTGCCTAAAAAAGGCACTATGGGTTGGAAAAAGTATTCACCAGTATCCAAAACTTTAGAATCGATAAGTACAGACTATCCCTGGCAAAGTAGAGGGGTCTTTCAACCATATCATTCCAGGTCTTCAAATATTGTACCCCCTTATATTGACACCAAAAGCTAAGCCAATGGATAAAATCAGTCATTTTCTGTTGGTAATATGACATCATCCTTGGAGAAGGTAGTGTGCTGCTCAGTGCTAGGCTCATACCTACCTGAGACACATAATCAGTGAGCTTGATCATGTATCGCTTCATATATTCAAGGGAGGTACATCTCGGGTCATTAATACCATATGGACTATGACAGAGTCATACTGATGATAGATCCTAGCCCCAGAAAGGCAGCTAACTACAACTCTCTCCTTACTAATTCTGGTGATGGGGTCATTGGTGTGTCTCACTATAGAATCATCAATGACCAGGGAATGTGGTTCTGTGTTTGTTTGCCTTAAGAGATTAGCAGCAGATGCATTGGATCCAGTGTTACTATGTGTAGCTGCAGGTGGTGTTTAATGGAGTGTTTACATGATGGCTGAGGATCCATTGTTTGACTGTGCTGTGCATTAGGTCTTAGTGTTTTAGGAAGGTTACCTGTAAGTGCCTCAGTGTAAGTAGTTTTATGTGTAGGGTCTTTACCTTGTGTAGTGGGCATGGTGCAATTGTCACTGATAACCTCTATAGGATTAGTTTTGTTTGTATGAGAGAGTTTTGCCTTCAGGTTTAAAGCATATTTACAGCTCTTGCATAATTTATCTTTTATTAAGCATAAGTGGGTTGTCAGTGTACATGAGGCAATTGCTACAATGCTTCAGAATACCCAGACTGGCCACAGAGATAGTTGGGAAGTACATATCCATGGCTGCTGATCTACTAGGGAGGAGTGAGAAAAATTTAAATATGGAATAGGTCAATAAGCAATGCTCAGCTACATGCAAACTAGATGCTCTAGTAGTTAAAAAATTTGTCTAGATTATAAGGGTATTTTAAGAGAAACTTACACTGTAAGACTGGCATCTACACAGATTAAAAGGGGGAATTACTTTGCATGATATCAGAGTCTATACAGATCATTGTTTGGTGCTGCTGCGCAGAGATCAGTTGTTCTAACTAAAGATTGTATAAAAGGTCAAAAGTGCAGATTCAACACATAAACACTCAATTAATGCAGCTGTGACAAAAACAATGTGAAAAACAAATGCCAAAACAGTGGATATGGTAATTTAAGATTAGCTTGCTTGTAGGTTTTGAGCCAAGTGTTGTGCAACTGTGATACTTAAATGGAAGAAGAGATTCGGTAAGTTAAAAAAAAAGAAAAAAGAAAAAAACAAAAAAAACAATAAGGACCCTGTAGCCAATCTAAAACTATATAGTCTTCTTTCCTTTTCACAATCCCAGATCAGAAAATGACTCAGGCCCCCAATTGTAACCATGGCAGTTCAAACTTAAAACTGTAAAAAGGTAAAAAAAAGTGCAGACATTCAACACAGAAATATTCAATCAATGCAGCTGTGACAGAAACAATATGAAAAACAAGTGCTAAAACAGTGGATATGGTAATATAAGTCTTAAAGCAGTTCAATCTAAAGACTGTAAAAAAGATAAAAAAGTACAGATATTCAACACAGAAATAATCAATTAATACAGAAAAAGGCAATAGCTGAAACAGTAGATATGCCCCGTGATTCATGAAACGCGGCGCAAGGACAGCATTAGCCTTGCACTGAGTGTGCGGCGTAGAGATGGCGCAACAGCACCATATGCATATTAATGAAGGCGCACTGCCACATCGTCCACGTGCAAAGGAAACATGCGCGTGTGCAGGGATTGTGTTTAAGCGCTGCACGGAGGCGTGAACATGTCGGCTACAGTTGCACAACCTAAAATGCTGACTAGTACAGCCTGCCTCTAATAGTAATCACTCCTGTTAGTGTCCGTGGATACTGAAATGTATGCAAAGCATACAAGAGAGTTCCACGAACACCAAAATAAAATCACAGGAGTAAACACACAAGTACGTAGCTGAATGTTGAGCCTCCGTCCCTCGAACAATTACATTCAAACCCCGTGTCCATATTTTATTGTAGTGTTGATTTTTATACCAAGTGGAAGCGAAACGCAGAGTATTTGCATGCAGCTGCCCTTTGCTAAGCTGAGCCCAATGGTCAGAGCATTCACTTAATAACTGCCCATTCACTGTCCAAGTTGTCCTTGTCTGCACGGCCCAAAAATTAATGGGTATAACCTAGGTCAACCTACCATGTCATGAAAAATAAGTATTTGCATGTACCTATGAGAGTGAAGTACAGCATGTGGAAGACCAAATACGCTAGGGTTGGCCTCAAAACCATAATGGTAGCAGAGATAAGTAGAGTAGGCAATGTGTACTGCTGCCTGTGCCATGGGCTAACAACCAGAGAAGGGATGGATGGTATGTATGTGGATTTTGGGGGGGGGTAATGTAATAATCCGCCAAGGGTAGACTGGGTTGGATGTATAATAGGTGAACTGGAGGTGTATGAGGGTGCAGTTGGAGAATCCAAAAGGAAACTAAAGAACATGCATTTACATCCCCAATGCACCCTGTCAGGTCATATTGCAGAACACAATCCCACAAACATATAAACATTAAAATGTACAATATACATATACAGAAACGGTACTGGCTCACACCACATAATGGTTTGGCTTGAATTGAGCCATCCACCCCCTACACACCAGGATACATAATGGAATACCCATTGTCCCCTCCACAGCACCCCACCCCCTTGCTGAGCTTTCCACCAAAACCACCAATACTTGGGCTGCTAGCTTGGGCCAGCCATATCTGCACATAGTGCCCCCTATCCACATCTAGTAGGCAGTCTCACCCTAAGCAGTCCCAAGCCTGCAAGCTAGGTATCCCATGCATGTATAACCCTCCTTCATTTTCATATAGTAAAAAGAATGGTGTCAAAGGTGTTCACAATTTTTGGACATCCCTCATGGGATAAGTGTCAGTTCTCAAGATTAGACATGGTGGCACAACACGATTTCCACCCCCGTTGACATCTGGACACAAGTTGGATTAGCAGTACTTGTCCATAACTCTGCTCAGCCTCCACCCGGTCCTGCAGAACCTACGATCTGAGATTAAACACCTGACTGTGATGCACGTCTCCCCATGTGCATTATCGGGAATATATACCTTTCACATGTTCCCAAGAAGCTTCCCCATAGCCATCTTCCAAATAGTACACGTTCACAAACTGTATACCCTTTCCAGGTTCCACGTCGTAATGATGCACAAAACCCCTGTATACAAACGGTACAGGTCCCTCCCAGATGCAGGTGTTCATATGCATAGGCATGTATAACCCCAAATATGTAGTCATATATCTATAAATGTACATACTTATATTTGCATAGTTATACATCACACATACATGCATATAAGTAGTTGTCAAGTATGTGTCCTATTCATAAATATGTATACTTGCAAATGTATACATATGTCTCTCAGAAACATATGAACATTAACATGTACTATACTGTACACCAACCGACGCTCTCATTTGTTAACAGTAATGTGGAATGCCTGTAGTAAAGTCATATATCCTAACTACCATCCATGCAGAATGTATCACGGATGGTTCAGTGGTCAAGCCAGTGACTATGGTCTTTCTGTTCCTGGGTCCAAGCCATGCAAGGGCTGCTAATTTTATATGATGCCCAGAATAATGTCTGTCAGATATATGGTGAGTAAGGCACATTCAAACAGACGTAAGCAGGTATGCGGGGCGGTAAGTGGCAGTCATTTAACAGTATGGGAAATGTAAATAAGCATGTAGGTGTATATGCATTTGTATGTACAGACATATATATATATATATATATATATATATATATATATATATATATATATATATATATATATATATATATATATATATATATATAACAAATAACGAGAACTCTCTGAATATATAGAAGATTATGATAAAATATTATAAACAAACTTCGAAACTGCTTCCTTCTAAAATAAGAAGTACCACAAAGACGGAGCCAGTGTTAAGCTTTCGTTCCTTTATTGGTGTAAAGAACTTCTTCAGAATGTACAGTAATGTCAGAACAGGTCAATATATACAGATCAATTATGTCACTAAAAGAGGTGTGTCATTGTAATGTGGATCCAGTGTTAGTAATGATCAAATATCAATGCAGTAGCTGAGTGGTTATGTATGGATGTCACTTATAAACTGTAGTCATAGAGATCATTGTAAGGGAGGCAGCTTATTAAACAGTTGTTAGGATATTCTGTACGTTACAATAGTGTACTAGATGCTAAATATACAATACATGTAGTATATCTAAAATACCATTAAAATTCAGTTATTGTACAAGTATATAAGAGTAGGAGTAAATAAGTATAATTAGCGTCTCCATTTAAGGGCACATTTGACATTTAGCATTTCAACTGTTGGCTCATGCCCAGCATGTACAGGTTAATCTGGCACATGAGTAGCTTGGTATTGTGTTCCCCAGAAATGTCATTGTGCTGGCAGGAATGTAGGGAGCTGTTAACATATAACTGATAATTTCACCTAAACATATCTAGATAAGTATAGGAAAGTAGAGCTGTCAGCGTACCATCTCAGCAGTAGTGTGTCTGAGCAACTCACAAAATATGTAGCAGTAACATCTGCATCCCGGAAAGTTTGTATGTCAGATCTAGCAAAACCCATTTCCCAATTTAAGGACTATTGGGTAGTGTAATAATACATGTAGGGGACATATAACTGCAGTTAATAGGAATGTGGTGTAAACTAGAAGGATATATAAGTTGTTAATGGAGCTATAATTTTCCACCCTACTGTATGTGCATAAAAAATGCAATTCCACACCTCAGTGGGTATGTCTAATCTCAAAACATTTGTTGGGACATATGTCCTATTGGTTTATAAATATCTGCATTTATTTCAATGCATGTGCCCTGTTCAAATACCACAATATTGGTGACCTGTTGCCATCAATTAAACCTGCATGCTGTTGTAATTGTTGTTCTATATATGCATGTGCCATGCTTGCTGTTCAACTGTTGGAACTCTGGTGTGTTGGGTTAATGGGAATACTTCTGCATGCTGTTATAACTAATTGTGAATGCTGTTGACTGTTACTAACCCATATTTTCATTAAATCCTCCTAAACATAGAACGTATGGGAAGGGCAGTCCCAGCACACCCACCTGTCCCACCTCAGCTGGCGATGGCACCAGGCACCAGCAGGTCTGGTGCCCAGCCTGGGACCATCTCCTCCACTGGCCCTGTGCCACCTTCAGGTAGAAGCACTGCAGGGGATGGGGCTCACCCCCCGTGCAAGCATGGGTGGAGGAGGGCCACCTATCATCCTCTGAACAGTCTGGGCTGTGGTGCGTAGGGAGATTGAGCACTCTGTCACTGATCCTCTATGCCAGCTTGAAGCAGGAGTGGGGCGACTCACAGGTGAGCCTGCCCCTCCTATGCAGCCCCCAGCACAGCCACCCTCTGGGCTGTGAAGGTGCAGTGGTGACTGCCCATGGGTGGGGATCTCAGTTCCACTATTGCTATCTGTGGGTTCATGGGCTTGCGATTTCCAAACATCCTTCCCCATCAATGGTGTTCACCCACCACGTGTCATATTCCACCCCTGTATGCATCTTGTTTGTCTTGTCTGTTTACCTCCCCAACCTACCTCCCCATTTTACAGTGAGCTGATCGAAGGAAGGACACTCAGCAAACTCGGAGCTACAATATATAACATTAAGTATCCTGTTTTTTGTTTATTTTGTTCTTTATTTCTTTGTTGTTTATAGCACTTTGTGAACTGTGTATTTTTTCTAGCTAGTTTCACTGTGTGTGAGGTATTAACTGGAAATTATCCACTCTTATTAAGCATCTGTTGGGTTGTTTGTTTATGATAACTTGTTGCAGTTAAACTCTTTTTTCTAGTGGCTCCTTTAGCTGTTTAAAACTTTCATTTAAAGGCTCACTGCTGCTTTTCAGCTGTGAGTAACATTTCTGCAGTTTGTTCTAAGTAGTGGGGATATTTGTAGCATTTCCATATTCAGGCTTGTATTTGGGCCTAGTGTTTGTGGAGGCTGTGTGTCTGAGCACATAATTCAGGGACATCTTGTTTTAGCCAAAGCCATCAGGCATTTCAGTGAGAGAAAATTGAGGTCATTGGCTGACTGAGGTCTCCTGGACTACAGCTTAGACTAAGCACCTCATTGGTTCTTTTGAGATTTCTTTCTTAAAAGCTGTCTCAGGTTTCAACTTTCTGTTACCTAAGAAGCTCAGTTGTGAGTGTTCAGCCATTTTACAGTGAGCTGATCGAAGGAAGGACACTCAGCAAACTCAGAGCTACAATATATAACATTAAGTATCCTGTTTTTTGTTTATTTTGTTCTTTATTTCTTTGTTGTTTATAGCACTTTGTGTACTGTGTATTTTTTCTAGCTAGTTTCACTGTGTGTGAGGTATTAACTGGAAATTGTCCACTCTTATTAAGCATCTGTTGGGTTGTTTGTTTAGGATAACTTGTTGCAGTTAAACTCTTTTTTTCTAGTGGCTCATTTAGCTGTTTAAACTTTCATTTAAAGGCTCACTGCTGCTTTTCAGCTGTGAGTAACATTTCTGCAGTTTGTTCTCAGTAGTGGGGATATTTGTAGCATTTCCATATTCAGGCTTGTATTTGGGCCTAGTGTTTGTGGAGGCTGTGTGTCTGAGCACATAATTCAGGGACATCTTGTTTTAGCCAAAGCCATCAGGCATTTCAGTGAGAGAGAATTGTTTGGGGTCATTGGCTGACTGAGGTCTCCTGGACTACAGATTAGACTAAGCACCTCATTGGTTCTTTTGAGATTTATTTCTTAAACGCTGTCTCAGGTTTCAACTTTCTGTTACCTAAGAAGCTCAGTTGTGAGTGTTCAGCCATTTTACAGTGAGCTGATCGAAGGAAGGACACTCAGCAAACTCAGAGCTACAATATATAACATTAAGTATCCTGTTTTTTGTTTATTTTGTTCTTTATTTCTTTGTTGTTTATAGCACTTTGTGTACTGTGTATTTTTTCTAGCTAGTTTCACTGTGTGTGAGGTATTAACTGGAAATTGTCCACTCTTATTAAGCATCTGTTAGGTTGTTTGTTTATGATAACTTGTTGCAGTTAAACTCTTTTTTTCTAGTGGCTCCTTTAGCTGTTTAAAACTTTCATTTAAAGGCTCACTTCTGCTTTTCAGCTGTGAGTAACATTTCTGCAGTTTGTTCTAAGTAGTGGGGATATTTGTAGCATTTCCATATTCAGGCTTGTATTTGGGCCTAGTGTTTGTGGAGGCTGTGTGTCTGAGCACATAATTCAGGGACATCTTGTTTTAGCCAAAGCCATCAGGCATTTCAGTGAGAGAGAATTGTTTGAGGTCATTGGCTGACTGAGGTCTCCTGGACTACAGCTTAGACTAAGCACCTCATTGGTTCTTTTGAGATTTCTTTCTTAAAAGCTGTCTCAGGTTTCAACTTTCTGTTACCTAAGAAGCTCAGTTGTGAGTGTTCAGCCATTTTACAGTAAGCTGATCGAAGGAAGGACACTCAGCAAACTTAGAGCTACAATATATAACATTAAGTATCCTGTTTTTTGTTTATTTTGTTCTTTATTTCTTTGTTGTTTATAGCACTTTGTGTACTGTGTATTTTTTCTAGCTAGTTTCACTGTGTGTGAGGTATTAACTGGAAATTGTCCACTCTTATTAAGCATCTGTTGGGTTGTTTGTTTATGATAACTTGTTGCAGTTAAACTCTTTTTTCTAGTGGCTCCTTTAGCTGTTTAAAACTTTCTTTTAAAGGCTCACTGCTGCTTTTCAGCTGTGAGTAACATTTCTGCTGTTTATTTCCCACCCTCCCTCCCTGTTGGTATAGTGTTTTTATAGTTGGTGGCTTTGCAGTTGCCCGCCCTAGTGTAAATTTGATCTGGGACCCTCCTCCCAGTCTAGTGTCATTTCCTCATTCTACCCAGTACAGGGAGAGCATTTGAGAAGGCCAATCAGCTTAGTTTCTGCTACTCCTTTCTCTCTTTCCTCTTTCTCTTTCCAAAAAAAAATGTATCTGCTTTTACTGTATTTGTGTTTTTTCCTACTTTATTTTGCTTTTGCATCATCTTAAAGGTACTCAGTTGTATTTATTACTGCTTTGTGTAACTCACTGTAAGCCTTTTAGTTTAAGCACCTGGGCTTCAGACCAGTTTTACATTAGGAAGGTTTGTGGTCTGCACTGTCATGGCAGAACAGGTAGCTTACATCCTTCTAAGTTGGGAACTGCTAATTGAGGGCTCAGTGTCTGTTATTCTAAAAGTGTATTAATTCTGGTTTAAGCACTTGGGCTTGAGGCCAGTTATTTTACATTAAGAGGGTTCGTGTTCTGCACTCTTGTGGGAGGAGAGGCTGGACTCTGTCCTTCTGAGCTGGGAATTTCTGGTTAAAGCTTATAGTCCCTGCATATTTGAACTGCTTCTTACTGAAATTGGTACACCTTGTTTGCTGTAGCATAGACTAGATCTAGGCCTGCTGAATCTAGCTTTGTTTGTATAACTTGAGCACTAATCCAGGCATTCTTTAAAGTATTCAGTTGTATTTATTACTGCTGGTAGTAACTTGGTTAAAGTGTAGCTATCATTTCTAAGTCTTTTGGATTAAGCACTTGGGCTTCAGACCAGTTGTTTCACATTAGGAAGGCTTGTGGCCTGCACTGTGGTGGCAGGACAGGTAGCTTACAGCCTTCTAAGTTGGGAACTGCTGATTAAGAGCTCAGTGTCTGTTATTCTAAAAGTGTATTAGTTCTGGTTTAAGCACTTGGGCTTCAGGCCAGTTATTTTACGTTAAGAAGGATTGCGGTCTGCACTCTTGTGGGAGGAGAGGCTGGACTCTGCCCTTTTGAGCAGGGAATTTCTGGTTAGAGGCTTATAGTGCCTGCATATTCTAACTGTTTCTTACTGAAATTGGTACAGCTTGTTTGCTGTAGCATAGACTAGATCCAGGCCTGCTGAATCTAGCTTTATTTGTATGCTTGTTGTTTGTTTATTTCCCTGAAACGCTAATTCCACCTAAAACGCGGCCTTTTAGCACTTCTGTGGATCCCTAGTGATATCTGCATTGCTTACTGCACTTATTCCCTTGTTTCACTTGAAAGAAAGTTACTGTTTGTCGTTTTTGCATTTAAGTTACCTGTAACACATTGCATTTAAGTTACCTGGCACTTGCTCACTAAAGCAATTATATACGTCAGCTCTAAAAAATTAAAAGCACTACACCCTCACAAACTCCCCTTGAGTACCTTGTTCCCCAGTGGCCCTTTTTTCAATTATAAAGGAATTCCCAATACTATTCTAGCATGTCCAAAGGTCAGTTGTCAATCTCCTCTCCGGTCCAGCTGGTGAATCTGGGAATCTTGAGGCAATGTTACAACTGCCTCATGTACACAGACAACCCTCTCCTCCTCCCAACAAATTCCAACACATGTGAGAGATGCAACCATATAGCCAAACTGGAGGCTAAGCTCTCTCAACTCAGTACTGGCGTAACCAGTCAGGAGGAGAAGGAAACCACACTCACTACAATTCCAGTCTCACATAGACCTACCACGACAACAAACCAAACACATAAACACACAAAAACATACTCGGAGGCTCTAAATAAAAATCTGCCTAAGCAGCAGAGACCTCCAAAGCAGACACCCAAGCAACCGCTACCCCAAAACAAAACACGTGCAACACATAGCTCACAAAGCCAGTGTGCCGAACAGTCACAGCCCTTAAGGCTAAACAACACAACTGATACACTTGTAATAGGTGACTCTATCATCAGGCACACTGACGTCCTGCTCACCAGGCTGAACAAGGAAAAGGTCACGGTGAGCTGCCAGTCGGGCGCTAGTATCCGCCACATAACACAAGCACTCAGGTCACTCCAAGGCAAGTACAAATATGACTCAGTCATTTTCCATGCTGGTGTGAATGACCTGAGATGTACCTCCCTGGACTACATGAAAAGAGACATAGAGGAGCTCTCTGAACATCTAGCCCAGGCCGGTATGACCCTGACCTTGAGTAGCATCTTACCCTCACCAAGAATGATGCCACAATATGAAGACAAGATGATCACTTTCAACAATTGGCTTAAGTGTTGGTGTCATTCAAAGGGGATCCAATGCCTGTTAGCCTGGGATGACATGCTCGACAAGCCATGATGCTTTGCTAGGGACGGCTTGCACCTGTCACCCCTGGGCTTTCGGATATTGGCAAAGGCTCTTGCTACCCCCATAGTGCCTTTTTTAGGCAAGGCTCAAAAGACAAACCCACCTCCATAGGTATCACAAGGGATAAGAAACTAAGAGTAATGCTACTCAACGCCGGAAGTCTAAACCTTAAGATGCACGCACTCAAGACTCTCCTTAGCATGGAGAACATCGATATCTGTGCAGTAACAGAAACCTGGTTCAAGGCTCCTGAGAGCACCCCAGCACTACCAGGTTATACCTCATACCATGCTTTTCGGCCCCAAAACCTGGACCAAACCACAAAAGGAGGGGGAGTATCAATATTCGTCAAAGATACCCACACCTCCAGGTTGGTGGCACAGCACGAAGCATCAGAGACTATCCATGTGCAACTAACTGTGGGTAAAACTGCCTTCCAGTTTATAGCCTGCTAAAGACCACCCTCCCAAACACAGGAACCCCACTTGGCCTTCCTGAGAATACTGGAAAATATGAAGGTCTCTCCAAACACCATTATATTGGGTGACTTCACCTACCCAAACATAGACTGGGAGCATTACTCTAGCTCCAAAACCCTAGCCCAAAGGTTCCTAGAATTTATAAACTCAAATGCTATGGAACAACTTGTTACCACTCCCACAAGAGGGGAAAACATACTGGACCTGATCATCACCAACATGGGGACTCTATGCTCCAGACCAGAAGTGCATCCCTCACTGGTAAGATCAGACCATAAACTAATCTCATTGGATATTCACATCCCGACCCCACCCCCTGCCCAGAAAACCACAGTGAACAACTTATCTAAAGCAAATTTCACATGCCTCAAAACCGAGGCGAAATCCTTCAAAGCCCCCGGGCCTGTGGAAAATACAGCACAGACTGCAGAATCCTTTATAAAAGCATTCTATGAACACCTTCAGGAATGCATGGATCATGCAATCCCAAATAAAACCAAGACCCAATCCTCCAAAGGCAGACGTCCTGTCTGGTGGACCCCAGCCATAAACAAACTATACAATAGAAGGAGGAAGCTACTACATGATAAAGCAAAATCTCAAAAAGGGAAGGCATCTCTGATCAGTATTAGCAAAAAGCTATGGGCACTCATAAAATCATCTAAGGCCAGCTTCGAGAGAAAAATTGCACAGGACACTAAGGATAATCACAAGGCTTTCTTTAGTTATGTTAGGAACCTGGGTGGGAATTCCCAGATATGCTTAGAATTAGTCCAAAATGACAAAAAATACACTGAGCCCACAGACATTGCCAACATCCTAGCTGACAGGTTCAGTGCAAACGTCTCCCCCCTCTCCCCACCAAAAGGGCAAATATCTATCCCAACAGAGTGCTGCCCCCCTGACATCTCAGATGCTCAGGTAAGAGCCACCCTCTCCAAAGCAAAAAACACAGCATCAATGGGACCAGATGGTGTCCCGGGCTGCATCCTACATGAACTCCAAGAAGAGCTAAACCCAAACATAAAACTACTGTTCAATCTTAGCCTTACTACAGGATATGTACCCAAAGAGTGGCGTACAGCAACAGCGGTCCCTCTCCACAAAGGTGGTGCCTCAACGGATCCTGGAAACTATCGCCCCATAAGCCTGACTAGCTTGGTCTGCAAAGCTATGGAAAGGATCATCATGGACCTCATAAATAAAGATATTGGGGACCTACAGACACTGGATCCTACCCAGTTTGGCTTTGTTAAGGGCAGATCCTGCCTCTTAAACCTGGTCGATTTCTTTGAAACAGTCACCAAGGCCATTGACGAGGGGAAGGTGGTCCACACAGCCTTCCTGGACCTCGCAAAAGCCTTCGATACAATCCCCCACTCTGGCATTATAGATAAGCTCACCAGCTTAAATATAAACCCCTAAATAACTAGATGGGTTGCAAACTGGCTCAAGGACAGAACCCACATGGTTAGAATTGCTGGAGCCATGTCAGACTCCAAACCAGTTACAAGTGGCATCCCACAAGGCTCAGTCCTGGGACCTCTCTTGTTCGGTATATATTTCTCGGCGGTACAGGCCAACACGGAACGACTGTGGCTGACCAAGTTCGCAGATGACTGCAAACTGGGCGCCATAATCAACTCTCCAGCCGACACAAGCATCCTCCAAAAGGGCCTCATAGAAACAGACAACTGGTGCCAGAGCCATGGCCTCAAGCTAAATGCCAAAAAGTGTATAGTCATCCCCTTTGGCAAAAACAAAGTGCGCACAAATTACCACATAGGTGGTAATCCATTAAGTACAGAAGAAGTCATTAGAGACCTGGGGACCTAAGTTGATAGCAATCTCTCATTTGACAACCACTTGGCCAAAGTGGTTAGAAAAACATTTTATATAGCCCACCTAATCATGAAGGGATTCACATCTAGATCAGGGGAGGTCATTGTACCTCTTTACTCATCCCTCATCAGGCCCATAATTGAGTACAATGCCCCTTTTGGGATGTACCTTACCAGACACCTGCAGCAACTGGAAAGACCCCAAAAGTACCTCACCAAGAGGATCAAAGGGCTCAAACAGATGCCATATGCAGCCCGGTTAAAGAAACTCCAGCTCTACTCAGTGGCATACCGCTTGCTCAGAGGCGATCTTTGCCTGACGTATAAAGCCATGTCCAACCCGGAATTAATGGACATGCTGCACCTCAGAAAATCCAAATCCCATCGAGCTACGCGCTCGAGAGACTTGAACCTCAGCACTGAAATAAATAGGACATGCTGGAGGGACAGATTCATAACCCAGAGGCTCCCTTCTCTCGGGAATAAAATCCCAGTCCAGGTTAGGCAGAGTCCCACATTGACTCTCTTCAAGAGGAATCTTGATGAGTGGATGGGAGATTGTAGGTTTACCCCAGCTATCACTTTTGTGTCACTGTTAGACAGAGGCACAGTATACTAACCTCAAAAAAAGGCATAGCAAAATTAATTTAAAATGGGTGGCGAAAGCCAAACACACTCTGGCTAGGCTTATAAATGCCCTAGGGCAGATAGCCTAGTATGAACCTATGAACCTATGAACCTAATATACCTACTTCCCCTACCCCACATTCCATTCTCACCTGAAAAAAAAAAAAAGGCAATCTGCTCCCAAAAAATAATGACACCCCATACATAGCTGCCCATTTTGTACACATGTCCGCTGGACACATAAACTGATATTTAATTGACAGTACAACATACTTTGTTGTCCTCACCCCTCTCTCAGGGTGGAAGCTTTCATATTTCCCTCCAAATTTATTGCATATGCACAGCTGTTGCTGTTAAAGAAATGGGAAGCTATGCACCTTCCCTACACCCGTCCTGCACATCCCAAGCTGTTTTCCCTACTGTCTTTCCCTCTTTGTGCCCCTTTTTCACCACTTTCCTATCTCCCGATTTTCTTTTCTTTCAAAGAAATGAGCGTGGGGGTTCGCAGGAGTAAGCACTATTAAGCAGTAGTTAGAGGGTTTGTGCGAGTGTGCGCTTGTTTGCGCTTAGCTAAGCATCGCTAAGCATCATGCAAACCCATGCAAACCTATTCACAACTGCTTAAAAGTGCCTTAGTCACTCTGTATGTCAGGGCCCTTGTTTGATTCAGTCTCGAACCCCAGACCTTGGACACACTAGACTGCATGAAGTACCACTATGCCATGATAGACATACAACAAGTTGGTGCTGAAATAAATATATCATGCATCAGAATGAGTGAATGTAAAGGAAAAATAGCAATGCCATAACACAAAACCTGTTCTATGGAACTTTACCAGCAGTTGTTCTGGAATTGCATTACATGACTGTGATAAGAGAACCAGCCATTCTAGCAGGAAATAATGTTACAGCAGCACTTTACAACCCACACACAGTATCATAGCAGGACAAACAGTGGCATATCTGATTAGGGCAGAGGACATGCATCCCAACTGTGACTACTTTTCAGGGATGTCCCTGATTTTGAAACATATGTTAGCTGTGTCTCTCTGAACCCCTCTGAAAAGTACTGAGGTTAGTCAGAAAGGTGGGGTATTACACATAATGAATAATGACAATAATAAGAGTTAGACACCGTATGTACTTCAGAAAAGGTGTAGTAATCCATATGCACTGGTTCTTTCAAAGTCTCGACTTACTGTCTCTATTATTTTGAAGGTGTACCTCACTTTTACCCATCTTTCCCTCACTCTGTTCAAATATGTACCTGAGTGTTTCAGAGGCCTGGCAGAGGCAGAAACATACAGGCATATCAGCTTTTCTGCTGTTACACACTGTACAAATAGCTTTGGAAGGAGTTCCACAAGCATACCCTTGTGTAGTAGTCCTGAAATACCAAAGTATGTAGCCATGTACTGGTAGCAATTGACTGTAACAATGCCATTGTACCAGTGTTGAAAAGACCTGTGCGTTGCACAGACAAAGAATAACAGGCTATCATCTGGCTACCATCTGGATAGGTCCACAGTTGGGAGCTATGCAGACAGACTACTTGCCTTGATAAACTAATAGGTACACAGCAACCCTTTAAGTCAAGCAAGATAACATTCAAGCAATAATACATATTGCTCTCTCTACGTCTGCATCCCTACCCAAATGTACCATATACCTGTGTGTTCAGGGTCTACCAAGGATGTAGGTAGGCATACTCAATACTGGAATTGTCCAGTTTTCATGAGCAGCCTGTGCTAATGTCAACACTAAAAAAGCACAAACTGTTCAGAAGTGAGTACATTAATATTCACAGTATAGCAGTTCACAAACAGTACATGTGCCAAAAGAATACATCTCAATAACTACTTTAGTATTTCAGTTAATTGTATAAGTAGAAAAGAAACTACATACTGCCATGTATCTTGTGTTAGCATTTGCAGGGGAGAGTATAATTCTACACTGACAAGTGTGTACTGGAAGTGGTAACATTCAGGTCTGAGTACAACATTTAAATCACTGGCTACACCCCTAGCTTCAGATATAAGAACTATACCAACCTTCTGACTTAAACAACAGTGTCCATAGCAAACAAGTATGAGCCACTTTGGAAAGCTGAAAGGGCTATGCCTACCTGACTTAGCAATTTATAGCATTGGGTTTCTATGACAGTGAGTAGTGCAATTACCACACAGCAGGCTGCATGCAATTACCAAATGGTGGCCACCAATTGGTGCAGAGGCCATCACATGCACATGTGCAGATACCTGTAAAAGCAAGCTGTACTTGCTGCCCACACACACAATCACTCCATTGCAGACACTGAGAGAGAGAGAGAGAGAGAGAGAGAGAGAGAGAGAGAGAGAGAGAGAGAGAGAGACATTAACAGCAAAAACAAACTCAAAAGCAAAAGGAACACGGAAATGAATAATACCAACACATACAAAGGAAAGGTATGTAACAGATATGTATTTACTGGCATGTAGTAGATGTTTTTGGAGAGCACTCTACATACTTTGAAACATCCATATGTGGCAGCAGTACATATCTATGCACAGATATCCAGCATAACTACTGTCATGGACAAATCAGTGTGTAGCTGTGTGCAGAGGGACATAACCGTGACATATGTGGCTCAGCATTAAATGTCAAACATCTGATCCATGTTATCTGTGTTCTGTACAGTAGTGTGAACAATGGCTGTTTGGGGGGGTAGCTCAAACAGCTATATAAAAATGGATGTGACAGAGGAACACATGCATGATAGTCATATTAACGTGTAGCTTAACACTGGCAACTGGTGTACCAGGCT
This sequence comes from Protopterus annectens, assembly GCF_019279795.1. NCBI lineage: Eukaryota > Metazoa > Chordata > Ceratodontiformes > Protopteridae > Protopterus > Protopterus annectens. The sequence continues at coordinate 485,299,455 of NC_056725.1, read as the reverse complement.
AGTAAGCTAATCTAGCATTTGTAGCTGTATACACACCCTCTAATATTACTGTGTGCTCACATGTGACACATGTTCATGTTGCAGCAAGGCCCAAAGGTCAGCCCTGAGGTCCAGGGACTTACAACAGTGTGGACCTTGTGTGTGTATGGCACACAGATACGGCGGTATATATATATATATATATATATATATATATATATATATATATATATATATATATATATATATATATATGTATATATATATATATATATATATATATATATATATATATATATATATATATATATATATATATATATATATATGTCAGATATATTAACATCTGTACATGTGCATAGAGCAAGGGACATACTGCAACTGTATGTGAAGGGTGGACATATATATGTTGGTAAAGGTTGTTATGTGCATATTTGTATGTAGGTTGTAGTGTGTGGCAAACAAGACAGCATACAATGTTGGTATGTGACATGCGTTGGTTAAACACTGTCGGTGTGATTTGATAAGTTTGCAATGTTGCAGCCAGTGAGGCCTGCTATAGCTACATGGGCTGAGAACAACTTCAATGCATTTCTCACAAGACTGTGCGATATCATTACATTACTGTATACCTCACATCCTTTGTATAATTGATATTCCCACTATGAAAGGTGGACTGTATATGTGCCTATTTGTATATGTATATGTACACCAATGGATGTGTATATGTATGTATGTATGTGTATATATATATATATATATATATATATATATATATATATATATATATATATATATATATATATATATATATATATATAGAGAGAGAGAGAGACAGAGTCATATATACTGAGACAGATGCCCGGTGTCAAAGCCATGGCCTCAGGCTCAATGCCGAAAATTGCATTGTCATCCCTTTTGGTAAAAACTCGGTACCCATGAACTACCACATAGGTGGTAGTCTACTTAACACCAAAAGTGTGATAAGAGACTTTGGGACACAGGTGGACAGTAGTCTCCCCTTTGATGATCACAGTGCCACACTAGTCAAGAAACCCTTCTATGTGGCACACCTCATCACAAAAGGCTTCTCATCCAGGAAAAAGAGGTCATTGTTCCCCTCTACTCATCACTCATAAGACCCATTATAGAGTACAATGCCCCTTTTGGTATGTACCTCACAAGACATCTACAACAACTGGAAAGGCCACAGACATACCTCACAAAAAGGATTACCGGCCTCAAACAGATGCCCTATGCAGACCGTCTCACAAAATGCCAGCTTTACTCTGTCGCATATCACATACCCAGAGGTGATCTCTGCCTAACATACAAAGCTATGTCAAACCCAGAGCTGATGGACATGCTCCACATAAAGAAATCTCAATCCCTCTGAGCTACACGCTCTAGGGACCTAAACCTTGTCACCACAATAAACAAAACATGCTGGAGGGATAGATTCCTATCTCAGAGAATTCTCATACTCTGAAACAAACTACCTATCTATAGCAAACAAAGCTCCTCAGTAGCACTCTTCATGAATCATCTTGATGATTGGATGGCAGATAGGTAATACACCCCGGGGATCACCTCTGTGACTCTGCTTGACAGGGGAACAGGGAATTAATTTACTTGGGTGGCAAAGGCCAGGGTACCATTTGGCTAGGCTTATATAGGCCCTAGGGCCAATAGCCTAGTACCTGCCTATGAACCTATACACACCCACATGTACTTGTAGAAATACATACTATGTGAGGTTGACTGAGTGTGATGGTCAATGTGTTTGTGAATGTGTCAATGTTGTGTATATGTGGATTAGCCTAGTTTGAAACTGTTTCTGACATGGTATTTTGTGTCCTAGCTTTGATCCCAGCAAAAGATGTGTATGCTATTGCTAGGCAGAAAAAGCAGTATGGCATACGGTCTGATGTAGTCCCTTGTTGTTGATTGGGGTGTGTCATTGGAGGCTAAAGCAGTACATGTATGCCTAGTGATTGGTACTGCTGGTGAATCCAACTCCTGTATGAACAGTAGTACTACCTGAAGCTGTAGGCCTAAACAGCACAGTATGGTGTATGTCCACATTGTTTGGAACCACGATTTTGTGTGTTCCCTGTAGTCCTCATAGATTACATACCTCAGGCTTAAGGTTTTGTAAGTACTGACACACAGTACTGTATGGTACACACGTAAAGCTCATCTGGGTTGCCATACTTTGTGTCTTATAAGTATGTCTGATGTGTGTGTGTGTGGGTATGCCTGTAACATGCCCTCTGTTATATGTGTGTTACAGGATATAAGTGCGTATCTAGCAACATGTATAGTCTAGTACAGCAGTATGCCACCTATATTCACGAATGTGCACATATATTAGGCAGGGGTTTGCCATCAACAAGTAGTGTGGTATAATGATAATACTGTAACTGGACTATGCAATCATTGCGATGGAGGACATATTACGTTATGCATTAGCTTGAGCTATACCTTCTGTGGCTAGGTGGTGCATTGTGTTGCATACAGTGTGCCATGTACTGTTGTATAGTATTACATAGTGATTTCACTTTGTTACTGTGCAGAACATGGTGTAATATACAGAGTGTGCCAGGCACTGTCAGGCAGTTGTGGGGTGAGTACTGATATGTAGTATTGAAAGTGTGTATCCTCTGACAGCTAATAGGTTGCTATATATGGCAGTTCAGTGATATCTGTACTGTATAATCTTAAGTGTGCCATATGACTTGCTCAGACATATTGTTTCATTGTCTTCCAAGGATCATGGCCCACTGTCGAACCCGAGCTATAGTAGTGCTGAGGATGACATCATTACAAGCAGTCTGATCCAGCACTACAGAGTGCTATTCTCAAGAACCAGCCAGGACCAGCATGAGCGGACTTCACTGTGGCAAGATGTTGTCCATAGGGTAAATGACATAGGCATGCATAACTGGACATATGAGCAGGTACACCATCACTGCAGTGATTTACTTAGACATGTCCGGCAGCATGCATCTGATGTCCGTAGACAACAGCTTGCTACAGGTGGTGGGGTTACCATCCCCCCTCACCAGAGTGGAGGAGCTGCTCCTGAGCCTGGTGGCTCCTGGCCAACACCAACAGCAGCAGACATGTATCGTCATGGAGGTTGGAGCCACTCAGCAAGTTCACACGGAGCATGCAGGTAACATGGCATATCTGTAGACTACTGTTACCTCTATTGGTAGATCATGCATATGTGAGATGTGTACTGTGTAGTTAGAAGATATGGAGCCTGGTGTTGTGCAATACTGATCATTTGGAACATAATCTGTAGGCCTGTGTATGTAAACAGTTGTACTACTGTAAGATTGCAAACCTACAGTAGCAATTCCACAGTTGTTGCCACTGACAAACTGTCTCATATCCTTGTAGGTCCCTCTGGTGTGACAGCAAGGCAGCAGACCCATGCTGGTGAGTGTGTTCTACATTTATTGTTGCAAATAAAATGTGCACGTCATAGGTAAGGTGTAAGCCATGTACACATGTAACACACCTATGCATAATGCATGCTGTGCCTGTTTGCTGTGAGACTATGCACATCTCAGTAATGTGATTAGCTGCCTCAAACACATGCAATACACAGCACATCCCAAACAAATATGGCTACACAGTAGTGGCCATTGGATAGGCAGATTCGATACACATGCGCACAACATGCACAACTATGTCATACACAGAACATGTTAATATGCTACACATGACGTATTCACACACTGTCTGTAAAGTGACACTCCAGTATCCCAAATGTCATCCACACAGCACACATAATATACATGAGGGGTAGAGGCCTATCATGGGGTGGTGAGACACTCTTTCACACACAACACATTCATGTCTGGCAATGCTCCTTATTGGGCACCTTACAAACCCATGTAACAAATGGCCTTGAAATGGTGGATGTGGCCATGGTACTGCAGTTCAGGTACAGCATGATAGATGCTGGTCTGGCACACATTAGAAGCCTTGAGTGACCACATGGTACTACACCCCATCCAGTTATAGTAACCATAGTACTACACATAGCTTTCATTGCTATACACCTCAATGTTGTGTGTGTGTGCAAACATATGCACCTATACACAATATGCATAGCAATCACCATTTGCACAAACTGACACATATATGTCTTGTAATGCTATTGAGTGTCTAGGTCACATGACACACATTGGGAATGTGTGATGTTAAATGTTGCAGTTGTGTTGTAGCATGCCATGTCATGGCTGGCACTGGCATGTCCACAATATGTTCTACACTCACCATAACTACTGCACATTGGCTATGTGGACCAATGGTATTCCAGCAGATAGACATGCACCACTGATCCTGTGTGTATACACAGCATGCATGGGCTAAACCTGTGTCCACAATTATCTGCTAAAGACATATATGCTCTAATCAGAAATGGATATCTATGTGACACACAGATACACATCCAGCCATGGTATGTATACCTGTGAGTGATGGTGCACAGGACAGTAAAGAGCTTTTAATACTTGCACAGCAATGTTGTGTCCATGTATATATTGAGTTCCAGGGTGAGGCCAACCACCGGACAACAACACACATGCATCAAAGCCATGTATACTGTTAGTAGCAAGGACTGTCTACACTCGCACTGCATGCTGTTGAGCAACACACGTCCTGCATGCTGACATGTGTGATATGACTGTTTGGCTTGTGATACTGTACCCCACCATCAACTGTTATTGAGTATGTTCTGGATTGCTGGTGGTGTGTGTGCGTGTGTGTGTGTGTGTGTGTGTGTGTGTGTGTGTGTGTGTGTGTGTGTGTGCTTTAGTGAGGAGAGCATGTGTGTACATGTGTGCATGTGTGCATGTGTGCATGTGTCCATGTGTTCATGTGTGCATGTGTGCATGTGTTCATGTGTGCATGTGTGCATGTGTTCATGTGTGCATGTGTTCATGTGTGCATGTATGCATGTGTGCATTTGTGCATGTGTGCATGTATGCATGCGTTCATGTGTGCATGTGTACATGTGTTCATGTGTGCATGTGTGCATGTTTTCATGTGTTCATGTGTGCATGTGCGCATGTGTTCATGTGTGCATGTGTGCATGTGTTCTGACATCATGTACAGCTCGTAAAGTGTGTTTCCTGTCTTCCTCTCACAAGTGCTGAAGTTGGGCTGGTTCACTGCAGCAGGGAACCTGATGTCACTGACACAAATAGTGATAATGAGGATAGGTGTGTTGAGGCACAGGCATGTTTGCCAGGGTCTGTTGTTGGGCCACCAAACGACAGTACACAAGTGTCCACCCCATCCATGCACACAGTTATACTGCCAATACATCCATCATCACCAATGCCCTTAGCTGAGGGACAGTGTACAGTTGGCAATGGCCAGGACAGTGTGGTATCTATGGCACATGCATCTGGACACAGCAGCCATAGCCAGATGTCTGGAATGGTGCCACATAGGCAGATGTCCAGAGGTTCTCGTCGGAGCACTGCTGGTCAACATGCCCCTGGCAGATGTGCCACAGGTCTTACAACCTCATGCATGTTCCAGCCTGTCATGGAGGCACAGGCACATATAGAACGGTACACCAGACAGGGATTAAGGGCACAGAGGGCACATAACACCAATGTAATTGACAGTATCCGTGACCTAGCAGGTGCCATCCGTAATTACACTGAGGTCACTGATAGACGTTGGGGTGAGACATTAGATGTCCACCGCAATGTCATGTCCATGTGTCAGGACAGTGCGGGATGATTGAGACGTCGACGTGGACGTATGCCAGCAACATCAGCAGCTGGCAGTCGCTGTGGATGTCCATCAAGTCACAGCTGCTCCCTTAGTGCCAGTACCAGCCCCAGCAATGTTGGGGGTGGGCTGTCCATAGACCGTCCTAGAAGACCACATGCACATGGCTCTGGACAGTCCCAGCAGGAACCTGGATCCAGTGTACATATGTCTACCTCTGAGGATAGTACCCAGTCTGGCTTAGTACCTGATACTGTCTGTAGCACCCCTGCCAGGCACAGGTACCGTATCCATGGGCAGAGATGGTGATCTGTAAAGACTGGCATGTACAGTCTGTGGCTGTCATACAAATCCCCATATATGGCAGCCACATGGTGAAACTGTGTGCATTCAGACACACACACATAAACCAGACACCTAGGGCTAACACATAACCGCACACATTACATCCACGTTGGCCCATACCAGTACTCTTGACCATCACACACACACACACACACACACACACACACACACACACACACACACACACACAACAACAACACACACACACACATACACACAAATGTCGATTGTATGTCTCAATGTAGGCCTCTGGCAAACCAACAACGCACCCTGTGCATATGATGAAACCTGTGCCACCTCCTGTCATCTGTAACATTGATGCAGGAAAAGGCTAACATGGTGCTGATGCACAGGGTGACTTTATAGCAGTACAGCAATGTTAGCATGTTGTCAGCAGTAAAGTGTAATGATATCCTTGAAGGTGTAGCTGAGTAGGCATGATGCATTAAAGCTATGATTGTCAATGTAGTATTGTTTACACCAGTGTTAATTCCAATAGTGTAATGTCCACCACCGTGCCACTTGGCTGATGTGTGTAGTATTGGCAGCATGTGTTAGAGAGTGGACAGTACATGTGGGATGTGTGCAGCACAGATTTGCAGGTGTATATTTGTGAACATGGTGGAGGTGCACTGTCTGCATGTACGTGCATAATGGACACATGGGCAGGGTGACATGCCCTGTATTACACAGTGTTAACACTCCATAGTTTCTATTGGTGGTCAGTATGCATTGTACTGCACACATTTTGCAACTTCAGTACACATGTGTGTATGATATGGTTTGACACTGTGCTGTGGGTGATACTGTTACTATCTGTCATTGGTTTGCATTCTGGTAGTATACATAACCTCAACAGTCTGACCATAAATAATCATTAGATTATGTCTTGACAACTGACACACAGATGTAGGACACAAAGTAACATTTGAATCCTTCAGGTACTATACTATGCCAGTAACTAGTGATATTTACCTGCACCCATTCCTGGGACCACTCCTCTTTGGCATATAGCTCTCTTAGGTACAAGCAAACACAGTAGGGATATGCCCGTCCATGTCTGGAAATGCATACTGTGGGCTATAATACATTCTCCAGATGACACACACATCCTACACAAGGGTATCATACACACAGATACCTGTTGTCAAACCCATGCTGTAAAGCTATAAGCCAACTAAAGCATAGTCATCCACTTTTACAAAACATATCCCCACAGTACCACATAGGTAGTAGCCCTCAACATGTTGAACAGGTACCGATGTGTACATACAGCCAAGTGTTACATTATCTCTCCTTTGGAAATCACATTTACAAAGGTATTTTGAAATCCCTCTGTGGATCACATAAGCAATAAGGGGTATGCATGCATATCCACAAAGGTTGTTGTACACCTATAATGAATAGCCATCATTGACAGACTTTGCTGTGTTTGAACAGGTCTGAAATATACCTCAGGCATAAACTCTCACTCACACTATTCAATAGGAACCGTAATGAGTGTGTGTGATATGGATGACCTAGGCCAGGGATCACTGCAGTGGCTGGGCTTGTCACAAGCATACAGATGTGACCTAATGTCTGGAAAGTGGCAGCACACTCTGGCAAAGATAACAGATGTGTTCATGGAGAAAGCAGGGTTTCCACCTATGAAATAATTGAGGTCACATGTACGTATATGTATTTGCCACACAGCTACCTGACATGGTGCAATGCGCATACTGTTGTCATTGTGATATGTCATACAGTAGTAAAAGCAAAACCCACAACACCTTGACCAACAGTGTCACACACATAGAGCACACACACACACTCACCAAGTGCAGATTCAAACTCCTACCTAACTACTTTATGATACTAGAGTAGTACACATTAAAACGACATGCTATACACATTACTGGGAGTTCTCCTTTCCACAGGTGTATTTGTAGGATGGTGACATCATCAGACTTGACAAAGATGAGTATACCACTTTTAAGGTGTTTCAGTAGTCTTCAGAAAGGTTGCTCCTCTCCAAGGAGACACACACACACACACACACACACACACACACACACACACACACACACACACACACACACACACACACACTCTTATACAGTTGGCAAGTGCAGGATTCAAACCCCTACCTAACTACTTTATGATACTAGACGAGTACTCATTAACATGACACACTATACACATTACTGGGAGTTTTTTTTTTCACAGGTATATTTGTAGGATGGTGACATCATCAGACTTGACAAAGATAAGTATACCACTTTTAATGTGTTTTAGTAGTCTCCAAAAAGGTTGCTCCTCTCCAAGGAAAGACACACACTCTCATACAGTTGTCAAGTGCGGGAATCAAGCCCCTACCTAACTACTTTATGATACTACAGCAGAATGCATTTACATGACGCGCTATACACATTAGTAGGAGTGCTCTTTTCCACAGGTATATTTGTAGGATGGTGACATCATCAGACTAGACAAAGTGGGTTACATTAGGTGACATTAGGTGGGCTACATAGAAGGAATTTCTAAACACTTTGGCAATGTGATCATCAAAGGAGAGTTTACTATCTACCTGGGTCCCAAGGGCCATAATTACATTCTCTGTACATACTGGATTACCACCTATGTGGTAATTTGTGTGCACTTTGTTTTATCCAAAGGGGATGACTATGCATTCTTTGGCATTCTGCTTGAGGGCATTGTTTTGACACCAGGTATCTGTCTCTGTAAGACCCTACTGGAGGATGTCTGTGTCAGCCGTAGAGTCGATTATGGACCACAGTTAGCAGTCATCTGCAAACTTGTTCAGCCATACTCCTCCCATGCTTGCCTGTAACTCTGAGCAGTATCTACTGAACAGGTGGGGTCCCAGGACCAAGACCTGTGGGATGCCATTTATGACTGGTTTAGAGTTGGACATGGCACCCACAACTCTGAGCATGTGTGTTTGATCTGTGAGCCAGTTGGCTACCCATCCTGTGACATAGCTGTTAATGTTCAAGCTGGTAAGCTTGTCCATGATGCCAGAGTGGGGAATGGTGTCAAAAGGCCTTATTGATGTCCAGTTGGGCTGTGTGGACTACTTTCACCTCCATCTATGTCCTTGGTAACTGTTTCAAAGAAGTCAACTAGGTTTAGGAGGCAGGATCTGCCTTTAACAAAGCCAAGTTGGGTAGAGTCCAGTGTCTTGAAGTTCCCAATGTCTCTGTTTATGGGTTCCATGATAATTTGCTCCATAGCTTTGCAGACCAGGCTGGGTAGGCCTACAGGGCAATAGTTTTCAGGTTCTGTTGTGGCACTCCCTTTGTGGAGCTGGATGACTGTTGCTGTATGCCATTCTTTGGGTACATAGCCTGTGGTAAGGTTGAGTCTGGACAGTGAATGTAGGTGAGGGTGTAGTTCCTTTTGGGGCTGGTGTAGGATGCAACCTGGGACACCTTCCAGTCCCATTGTTGCTGTGTTCTTAGCTTTGGAGAGGGCTGTTTTTACCTGCATGTCCATGAAGTCTGGGGCTCTGCTTTCTTCTGGGATGGACACAGGCCCTTTTGGGGTGATGGGGGGAGTTTGCACTGATCTTGTCTGCCAGGATGTGGGCAATGTCAGTTGGTTCAGTGTATTTTTTGCCATTTTGCAGTAGCTGACAGCATATTTGAGAGTTGCCACCTAAATGTTTGGTATAGCTAACAAAAGCTTTGTGGTTGTTATTCTTACATTCCTTGGCAATTTGTCTTTATAAACTGGCCTTGGATTATTTTATGAGCGATCATTGTTTCTTCCTAATAATGATCAGTGATGCCTTTCCTTTTGTGAGGTTTGCTCTATCATGTGTTCATTTCCTCCTTCTGTTGTATAGCTTATTTATGGGAAATGACCACCAGATTGGTTTCTTATTTTTTGAGGATTGCATCTTGGTTTTATTTAGGATGTCTCGATCCATGCATTCCTGTAGATGCTCATAGAATGCACTTATAAATGATTTGGCAGATTGTATAGCATTATCCTACAGCAAGGGGGCTTTGGAACTTTCTACTTTGGTCTTGGGAAGTGTGCAGTTTTCTTTTGAAAATGTCTTCACAGTGGTTTCCTTGACTTGGATGGGGGGGGGTGGGATGTGGATGTCCATTGTGATTACTTTATGATCTGATATTACTAGCGAGGGGTTTATCTCTGTTGTGGAACACTGGTACCCCATGTTGGTGATGATCAGGTCCAGTATGCTGTCACCTCTAGTGGGTGTGGTGACCAGCTGTTCCAGGGCGTTTGAGTTTTTAAACTCTAGGAAACATTGGGAAAAGGACGTTGTACATGACTAATTCTCCCACTCATTGTTTGGGTAGTTGCAATCTCCTCATATAATGTTGTTTTGTAGGACCTTTATATTTTCCACTGTTCTCAGGAATACTGAGTGAAGTTCCTGAGACAAGGTAGGTGATCTGTAGCAGGCTACAATCTGATAAGCAGCTTTGCCCAATGTTAGTTGCACTTGCATGGTCTCCAAGGCCTCATGCTGTGCCACTAACCTGAAGGTGTGGGTATCCATAAGGTAACTGGATACACCTCTTCCTTTTGTATTTCACTCTGGCTTTTGGGGACGAAGATCAGAGGGATTGTGAGTGTTTTATGTGGAGCATGTCCAACAGCTCTATGTTTGACATAGCTTTGTATGTTAGGCAAAGATCACCTCTGAGTAGGTGATATGCGAGAGAGTACAGCTGGTGCATTTTGAGACGGTCTGTGTATGGCATGTATTTCAGGCCACTAATGCTCTTTGTGAGGTATTTCTGTAGGCTTTCCAGTTGTTGTAGATGTCTTGTGAGGTACATAGCAAAAGGGACGTTGTACTCTATTATGGATCTAGTGAGTGATGAGTAGAGGGGAACAATGTCCTCTTCTATTCTGCATGAGACACCTTTTGTAATGAGGTGTGCCACGTAGAATGATTTCCTGACTGCTGTGGGGGTGTGATTATCACAGGTGTGACCACTGTCCACCTGTGACCCAAGGTCTCTTATCACACTTTCAGTGTTAAGTATACTACCACCTATGTTGTAGTTCATGGCTGTAGAGTTTTTACCAAAGGGGATGGCTTGAGGCCATGGCTTTGACACCAGGCATCTGTCTCAGTGAGGCCCTTTTGTAGGATGTCCACATCTTTAGTATTTACAATTATGGCTCCTAGTTTGCAGTCATCTGGAAACTTCATTAGCCACAGACCTTCCATGTTAAAATTTATTTCAGGGAAGTAGATACTAAACAGGACAAGACCCAGGACTGGGCCCTGTGGTACTGCACTCGTCACTAGTCCAAAGTCATACTTGGAGTCTGCTATTTTCACAGAGTGTGTGTTCTGTCAGTGAGCCAGTTGGCAACCCATCTTGTGACATAGCAATTTATACCTAGTTTAGTAGGTTTATCTATAATTCCAGAGTGGGGGATGGTGTTGAAAGCCGTGGCAAGATCTACATAGGCTGTGCGAACAACCTTACCCTTGTTTACGGTTCTGGTGACTGCTTCAATGAAGTCTATCAGGTTTAGGAGACATTATCTGCATTTTACAAACCCAACATGGTTGTGGTCCAGAGTTTGGAGATGACCAATGTCTTTTTTATAAGTTGTATGATGATACATTCCATGGGCTTGCAGAGCAGGCTCATCAGGCTAATGGGGCGCTAGTTCCTGGGGTCCGTGGTGTCTCCACCCTTGTGTAGTGGGATAACCGTCGCTGTGCACCATTCAGCAGCAAAGCCTGAGGTGAGGCTATGACTGAACATGGTACATTGGTGTGGTGCCTGTTCATTCTGTAGTTTGTGTAGAACACAGCCTGGGAAGTTATCTGGTCCCATGGATGCTATGTTCCTGGCTTTGGAGAGTGTTTTTTACCTGTGCAGCCTTGGAGACAGCAACTTTGCAGTCTTCCGTTATAGAGATGTGCTCTTTCATGGGTGAGAGGGGGATAAAGTTAGCACTGATCCTATCTGCCACGATGTTGGCAATATCAGTTGGGTCTGTATATTTAGTGCCATTGAGCTGTAACTCAGAGCAGATCTGAGTGTTGCCATTCAGATTCTTGACATAGCTATAGAATGCTCTGTGGTTGTCTTTAGAATCTGTGTTGATTTTGTTTTCATAACTAGCTTTGGAGGATTTTATCAGGGATCAGAGCTTCTTACTGATGTTGACCGTGGAGCTCCTCCACTCATGGGATTTTAACCTCCTTTGCAACAGTTTCTTCCTTCTGTTGTGCAGTTTGTTTATGGCAGGGAAACACCAGATTGGCTTCCTTTTCTTGGAGGATAGCGTCTTGGGTCTGTTTGGGATAGCACGATGCGTGCAGTCATGTAAGTGCTTATAAAGTGCAATTAGGAAGGATTCAGTAGTTATAACTGTATTGTCCATCTGCATGGGTGTCCTGCAGTTCAGCACTTCTGACTTAAGAAGCATGACGTTGGCTTTGGAGACACTTTTTACATGGTTTTCTTAATGGGAGTGTGGGTCCAGAGTGTGGATATGCAGGGTAATTAGCTTATGGTCATATGGGAGCAATGAGGCACTGACTTCAGGTGTGGATCACCGGTCATGCAGGACAAACCAAACCCCGTAACCAACACAAATAACCACAAAGTGAGCTAAATGCTACTCATTGCCAGAAGTCTCAGCCTCCAGATGCACACATTTGAGGCACTTCTCATTATGGAGAATATTGATATCTGTGCAGTAACAGAAACCTAGTTCAAGGCTCCAGACAGCACACCAGCACTACCAGGATACTACTCATTCATACCTTCCAGCATCAGAACCTGAATCATAGCACATATGGTGAGGATGTATCCATATTCATCAAGGATACCTACACCTCTCTACATGCTCTCTACAGGATATGTACCCATAGAATGTTGCACAGCAACATTCTTCACACTCCACAGGGGTGGGGCCACAAAATCCCCTTGGCATTCATGCTCAATGAGCCTGACGAGTGTGATCTGCAAGGCAATGGAGCCAATCATAATGGAAGTCAACAATACAGAGATTGGGAACCTTCACACAGTTGAGCACACCCAGTTTGGCTTTGTGAAATGCAGACCATGCCTCCTGAACTGGGAGGATTTTATTGACAGTTACCCACGCTACAGATGATTGAAATGAGCTCAACACAGCCTACCTATACCTCGCTAAGGCCTTTGACACCATTCCCCAGTCAGGTATCATAGATGAGCTCACCAACCTGGCCATGTGTCCATACATCACAACATGGATTGCAAACTGGCTCCCACATTAAGAGTTGCTGGCTACATGTCAGACTCTACACCGGTAACGACTGGTGTCCCCCAGGGATCTGTCCTGGGGTCCCTCCTGTTTGGTATAGACTTCTCAAATGTACATGCCAACACAGGAGGGTTGTGGTTGACTAAGTTTGCTGGGAACTGTAAAGTGTTTACTATAATAGATTCCCCGGAAGACAGACATATTCTCCAGAAGGGACTCTATGAGACAGATGTGTGGTGTCAGAATCATGGCCTCAAGCTCACTGTGGAGGTATGCATAGTGATCCTTTTTGTTGAAAACAAAATACCCACAAACTACCACATAGGTGTTACCCCCTTAAAAATGACAAGGTGATAAGGGATCTGGCAACACAAGTAGATAGTCATCTTTCCTTTGACAACCATGTTGCCAAAGTGATTGGGAGATCCTATGTAACGCACCTAATCAACAAAGGGTTTGCATCAGGATCCAAAGAGGTAGTGTTGGCACTCTACTCTTATGTCATCAGACCCATCATTGAGTACAGTGCACCATTTTGGATGCACTCGACTTAGCATATCCAACAGCTGTAGAGACCACATAGGTACCTCACCAAGAGGATTACTGGCCTCAAACAGTTGTGTTATGCAACACAACTGGTAAAACTAAATCTGTTCTTCGTTGCATCACCTACTCAGAGGCACACTCTGCCTAACATACAGAGCCATGTCCAACACATAACTGTTGAACATGCTCTATCTACAGATAACAACATTGAGTCACCCTACACATTCCAGGGAGATGAACCTCATCACAATGATGAATACAACATGCTGGTGGGATGAGTACCATCCCAGACACTTGCCTTACTGTGGAACAGAGTCCCAATGTACATGAGACAGAACCCCTCGCTGACACTCTTCAACTGAAACTTTGATGAGTGGATGGGAAGCAGACAATTCATGCCAGGTATCACATCAGCAGCCCCACTAGAAAGGGGCTCAGGGTACTAAGTATTAGAACTAGGCCTTGGGAGACTACCCAATGGTGTGGTGAAAGCTGCACAACTTGCGTAGAATGATATATGCCTTCGTGGAGATAGTCTACTACATACCTATGAATCTATGTGACAGGTACATGTCTACAGATAGTAGATGTGTACTTCGTTGTACAGTCATGTTGTACAGCAGGCACATGGACCATATACACTGTAATGCTTACAGATACTGTTGGCTGTTATGTACAGTGGGAGAGATGTGCACCTCATGTCTTTAGTGCCCTTGGGATGTGTGCTGGGTGGGATAGTCCTGAATGTCTCCCTGTCATGGTCACCCTCTTACACACATCTCTGCCCATCCATCTTTGGCTTATTATACTGTGTTCCCCCTATATATATATATTTATATATATATATATATATATATATATATATATATATATATATATATATATATATATATATATATAGGTACATAGGTAGGTAATAGGCTATCTGCCTGAAGGCTTATATTAGTATGGCCAGAGTGTGCAGCTATCACCAACCATGGAGTTATTTCCCTTGGCCTCTGTGTAGTAGAGCTGATGAAGTGATCTATGGTGTGACAGTTCTGTTTCACATACACTGATCAAGGCTCCTCCGGAAGAGTGTCAGTGAGGGACTCGGCTTAATGTCAGTTGGGAGCCTGTTCCAAAGCAAGGGAAGTCTGTGAGTTAGTAATGTATCCCTCCAACACGTTCTATTTAATGTTGTGGTGATGATATCTCTAGAGCACGTGGTACAGTGAGCTTGGGTTTACTTCAGATAGCACATGTACATCAGTTCTGCATTGGACATGGACCTGTCCTTTGGGCAGAGATCTCCTGAGTAGACAGTATGCAACAGAGTACAAATTGAGTTAAATTCAGTCTTGCTGCATGGAGCAACTGTTTGAGGCCAGTAATCCTCTTGTTGAGGTACTTCAGTGGTCTTTCCAGCTGCTGAAGGTGCCTAGTCAGATTCATCGCAAGTGTGTTGTGGTACTCTCTGATGGGTCTGATGACTGATGAGTGGAGGGAACCTCCTTTGACCTACATGCAAAGACCTTGGCAGTTTGTGGGAACACATAGCATGATTTTCTGACAACCTTGTGAATGTGTTTCTGGAAGTAGAGATGACTATCCACATGTGTCCATAGATCCCTTATTATCACCTCCATATTTAGGGTGTTGGCACCTATGTGGTATTTGTATGACTGTAGCTTGAGGCCATAATTTTGACACCACATCTGTCTGACTGAGACCCTTTTTAAGGATGTCTCTGTTGTTCCAAACATTGATTATGACAACTTTTTTGCAGTCATCCACTAACTTTGCTAAGCATAGCCCTTGTGTGTTTGACTGTATTTCTGAACACTCCACTGCCAATCAATGTGCGGACAAGGTGATCCGCTGTGGTGACCCCTAACTGGGAAAAAGCCGAAAGAAGAAGAAGAAGATACACCAGACAGGAGGGGTCCCAGGACTGAGCCATGGGGATAGCAGTTGTTACCAGTTTGAACAGGAGACCACAGTTCTCACCTTGTTGGATCTATATGTGCCCCAGTTGGCAATCCATCAGATGATGTACATATTTATGCACAGGTTTTTGATTTTGTGGATACGACATGTGTCTGGGATGTTGGAAAAGGGCTTTTCAAGGTCTATGTGGGACATGTGTAGCTCATTTCATTGATGTATGTCCTGGGTGACTGCCTTGAAAACAGTCTAGCAGATTTAGGAACCATGATCTGCCCCTGACCAAACCAAAATTGGCAGGGTTGGGTGTTTGTAGGCTCCCAATAGCTCTGTTTATGAGTTCCATCATGATGGACTCCATGGCCTTGCAGATCAGGCTTAATAGGCTTATAAGACAATAGTTCCCATGGTCTGTTGTGCACCAACACTTGTGGAGTGTGCCAAACATTGCTGTAACTCATTCAACAGTTTCATATCCTGTACAGAGGTTGAGTCTCAACAGACTGTTCAGGTACAGGGTCTGTTTGTTTTGGAGTTCACATATGACACAGCTAGGGAAACCATGTCATCCCCTAGACGCTGTGTTTTTAGGTTTGGAAAGTGCTGTTTAGCCAATGTATATGTGATTTCTGGGTTTTCACAATCTCCAGGTATGATAATGGGCCCTTTTGTCAGTGAGGGGGGGGGCAAATATGTATGAACCTGTCTGACAAGATGTTGGCAACGTCAGTCATGTACATGTATTCATTTACAGTTTGCACTGACTCAGAACATATATAAGTTTACATTGATATTTATAACATAGCGAAAGAAAGCTTCATGATTCTCTATGGACTCTTTGACAATATTTTTGCCAGAACATGGATTGGATAATGTTAGGAGTGCATATTGTTTATTGATGATACTGATCGGAGATTTATTGATCTTCTTTTAATTTTCACTTTCTTTGAACAGCTTAAGTACTTGTAGTACATAGTTTGATTATGACAGGAGTCCAATATATTATATGAGTCTGTTTTCATATAACTGTGTGCGCAAGGCAGGATTGGTGAATAGTGACAAGTTTCTGGGGTAAGAACTGCAACTGCCAGATATATGTGGCCCACTGCTGTACTCAGACATGGCCTGTGTGAGCATGCCCAGTATGACCTTTCAGTATGTTGTTGACTGACATTTGCTTCATTTATTGAAGTGTGTGAGCATGCCCAGTATGGACATATATACTATAAGTGTGTGAAAAATCAAGTTGATTTTTACTTCAGGGCTCACCTTTGTGTTGTACATCAACAGGAAGCACACTGTGCCTGCAGGGCTTCCATGAGTCACTTTGCATAGACTTATCAACATTTCTACATACAGAAGGGGCAGCTATTATTTGTAAATTTCTACATGGGGGCACACCTGATTGTTACTGTCGGCGTACATAGGATGAGGGGTTCACCTGACACTTATACACATTTGCTAGGCCTGCACTGCTATGTCAGGTACTCCATTTAAGTCTGTACTGTTGCCTATCATACTGGCTTGAGGCATACTACTGTACTACAGATCATAGCTTCAAACTTCACGTATATTAGTTTGTGACTTCATAGCTTACCCAACCCACATCACACTACCTGGCCTGCTGTTATCTATCTGCATAGGCTTGGGGGAAGTTCAGAGGGCATGATACAGCATTTGTTTGTGTTTGCGTTAGTCTACAATTGTCCTGCTGTGTCTGTGCCAGTGAAGTGCTGTCATGACTTAGTGGTTCATTACTGTGACTATAGTGCACAGTATCCTGAGTTCGAGCCCTGTCACTGATTTTTATTTTCCTGCTGGGCAGACCTGACTGGTTAAGGAACAGTAAAACAGGTGTGAGTGTGTTTACCCAACTTTGCTCGACTTTGCCTAACTTTGCCCAACTTTTCCCATCATTGCCCAACGTTGCACTAGTTTGCACTGTGCGCAGCTCCACGCAATTGTGCTTAGATATGCTAAACAGTGGTAACATGTGCTTAGCACTGCTTTATATTGCTTAAAATAGGGCAATCATGACTCAGGTAGTGCTGCAGGGCTGCCTATGTCGGATGCACATAGTACACTCCCTATACATGTTTGAAAACAGGTAGTGTCAAGTTAGGCATCCCTTTTACTGTATGTGCATGTCAGAGAGAGGTGTCATTTCCAGGGATCCTACTGAGTCAGTGTATGTGCTATGCGTTGCCTCTTTGTCAAGGCCAAGGCATACTGGGCATGCCTCCTTCTGCCTACTGGGGCAGGCTCAGGTCTTTCCCCCTCCGAGTCACTCTGTGCCATTACAAGCCTTGGCATTGGTGGAGGGCTGTGTGGACCAGTCCCATGCTGTTCCTGCTGCAGCTGTTTCTGCAGGATCATATTGTGTAGCATAGCACATACCATAACAATTTGGGTGCATGTAGCTGGTGAATATGGCAAGGCTCCACCAGATGTGTCCAGACACTGGAACTGTGTCTTGAGTATCCTAAACACATGGTCTATTATATGTCTGGCCTGTGCGTGTGCCTCATTATGGCATTGTTGTTCAGTCATGTGTGCATTTCTGATGGGTGTCAGCCACAGCTCCAGTGGGTACCCAGCATCCCCCACTAGGTGACCGTAGGGGATGTCCATATTGGCAAATCTGTGGTACAGCTGCATCAGATGCCATATTTCACAATTGTCATAGCTTCCAGAGCAGATAGCACACACATTCATTATAATGCCTTGGGCATCACATACAACCTGGCAGTGGGTATGCCCCTGCGGTTGATGTAGGCCCTACCCTGTTCACCGAGTGGTACTTTGATGCATACATGTGTGCAGTCTAAAGCACCCACTATCCCAGGGTAGTCTGATATTTGGTGGAAGAGATGCATATTGCTGGTCAACACCTCATGTGTGTTGAGGAAATATACATGCTCACTGGCATGTGCTGACATGGCATCCAGGAACTGGTGGAATACTCTGGATGTTGATGCCTGTGAGATCCCCATGATATTCCCGGTTGTGCTTTGGGAGATACCTGTGGCTAGTATACCTAGGCCTACACATACCTTGGTATCCACTGGGATGGATTCCCCTCTGCCAGGATGATGTGTCAGGTGTGGCCGGCACAGCTCAACAATTTGCTGTAGGAGGTCTCTGTGCACTCTATAGCGCTCCACTATCTCCAGCTCATGTAGCCCCTGGTAGGTTACCCTGGGTCTGTACACTCTTCTCTGTCTCCTCACTGTGGGTTGCTCAGCAGCATTCATATCCACACCACCCTCAGCTTCTTGAACATGTTGTTCTGTGTTGCCTGCTGTAGCTCTTCTCATTTTGTAGGTTTGTTTGATAGAATTCCCCCAGTTGTATACACCGGTGGTGTAGAGTGTGGAAAAACCAGAGGGGAAGGTGTTTCCTTAGTTTATAGTAGTGTTACTCCTTCCAATTACCCTAGGCAGGTTTAGACACACCCATAGCTTAGCAGTGCCAAGCCGTGCTAAGCTGGGAGCAATTCTGAGCCACAGGGCTCCAATCCCCTTACAGTATGCCTGACACACCCCCCATGATGTCACCTATATCCAAGTCTTGCACCCGGCTATCTATACGCTTATACTCTTGGGACCTGCCTCACACCCTGGGGAAAACTGGGATTCACTATCCTTCACCTCATTCACATAGGATTGCCTGCTAATGCATAGTTACTTGTCCCATAATGAGCCTCCCCTAAACTAACTGCTGCTTACCGTCATGCAAATCTGCACACACCCACTCACAACAACATAAAAGTGCCTTACTCACTCCATATCCAACGGCCCTTGTTCTGCCCAGCAACAAGATAACCGCCTCTGCAAGGCTCGAAACCAGGACCCTGCACACCACAGCCAATGTGCTTTATCACTAAGCCATGGCAGATATACATACATTGGTTGTTATCACGAACATATCATCCAGCACAGTCATTCAACAGTACAGGACATGTATTCCATTACGTAGATGTGTGTGTGTTAATGTCTATATGTATGTTTTGCCATCTCAGTCTCTTGGCTGATTGTGACTTATATGGCCACTATATAAGGAAACTACAAAGCACACTCTTCAACAGATCCAGTGGCTAGACACTCACAGCCTCCAACACATAGGGTATGGATGACAGACACACACCTGCTATGCCTTGTAATAGAACACGTACCTGACTACTTTAACACACTACAGCATTACGCATTTACAGAACATGCTACCAAGATTACTGTGTCACAGCAATCCCAGAGGTGTATTCCTAGGTGGGCGACATCATCAGCCTTGCCAAAGTTGAGTATAGGAATTGTACAGAGTATGAGTACTCTAAAAAGCATTGTTCTGTCCATTGGCAGACAGACACACACACACACACACACACACACACACACTTGGTATGTTTGGGATTAGAACACCGACATAACTACTTTATCACACTACAGCATTACACAGTTGCAGAATGCGCTATTGAGATTACTGGGTCACAGCAATCCCAGAGGTGTATTCCTAGGTGGGTGACATCATCAGCCTTGCCAAAGTTGCGTATAGGAATTGTACGGAGTGTGAGTACTCTAAAAAGCATTGTTCTATCCACCAGCAGATGGACACACACACACACACACACACACACACACACACACACACACACACACACACACACACACACATGCACACACACACACACACAGACACACACACTTGGCATGTCTGGGATTAGGACACCGACCTAACTACTTTATCACACTACAGCATTACGCAGTTACAGAACATGCTATCAAGATTACTGGGTCACAGTAATCCCAGAGGTGTATTCTTAGGTGAGTGACATCATCAGCCTTGCCAAAGTTTAATATAGGAATTGTATAGAGTGTGAGTACTCTTAAAAGCATTGCTCTCTCCACTGGCAGACGGACACACATGCCAGTGATGGAATCAGAACACCTGCCTATCTACAGATCACAATTACAGTACTATGCAGTTACGAGTTGCTCCACAGAGATTATACATTCCAAGGCAGTCATCATGACTTTCTAGGATTGCAGACATCAACAGGGATGCTGACAGTAAAGCTGTACATAGCTGTGAATCTGTGTGTTTAACGTATGAGTCCATCCCGAACAGGAGTATGCCCTTCTGTGGAATGGACGACTACTATCACTATACAGAGTTACAGTGGCCATGCTCAAACACATAGAAGCACATAACTTACACAAGGTGTCAGTGAACATGCTCACACACTTAGTAGCACAGGGCTGTTTGAAATGCACTATGAGTCCAAATACATAAGGTTATACTGGGCATGCTCATACACTTAGTAGCACAGGGCTGTTTGGGATTCACTCTGATTCTAAACACGTAAGGCCAAAGTGGCCATGCTCATACTGTTAGATGTACAGAACATATTGTAATGGACTCCGGTGTTAGTAGCTGTCATTGTTAGCAGGAGCACTGCACTACATATATCTGACACTGGTCATCTACACAACATATGCTGCTGTCAGTCACCTTAGATGTATCAGTCTATACCAAGCACAATACTACCACTCACAGTGATTTCATGCTAGGGATGGCACCTGCATGACCAACACAATGAGCCAATATCCTGCTGTAATTATGAGGTTGTTCAGTGTCTCTCAGTATGGGATGACATGACTGACAGTAGACAAGCCTTTGTCACAGATCACATGCATCCATGATTCAAGGGAGTGGTGATAATATCTCGTTTGCATTTGCCCATAAAGTGCCATTACAAGGCAAATGACCTAAACACAGGATAACACCCTGAGACCTAGAAGACAATTGCATTGTATGCTTATGCTAACCAGTGCTAGATGTGTTGCTGTCATAATCACAGCTGCTCACTGCTGTACCTATAATGGGGAATACTGACATCATTGCAGTGTGGAACACCTGGCTGAAGGCTCTGTAGTTCACAATAGCATTACCACTATATAACTCAGAACCAGACATGTGGGCCATAACATTGGTATGGACCACTCCAGGTGGTGATGTCCCCACATTCATAATGGCTACTCACATGAACAGACCAGTACTCCAACATAAGTCATCACAGATGAGCCAGGTGCATGCCACAGTGTCAAAAGCTGCATTTTAGGATGTAATCTTTAGACACCACCATGTCCTCAGACCACCAACACACATGGTATAACATGTAATGGTACAACACCAAGTATCCTTTGACTGGTGGACTGTACCTAGCCTTACAACAACTGTGCAGAGTACCCATGTACTGACACAGTTGTATTATGTGTTATGCAATGCAATGATACCACTGATTTTAACCAGGTCATCTGTACACATACCAGGGTCCCCTGGATATTGACAGCATTAGCAGATGACTGTTGCTGTCCACCATTCAGTGTGTGCACAGCCTGACATGAAGCTATGATTGTACGAGATGTTTATGTGGGGAGCAGATTGTTTTGACATTTGTGTAGGATATAACCTTGAATGTGGACAGGTCCCATGCAGCCTGTATGCATGGCGTTAGACAGTGCAGCTTGTACCTGCATAGTTGTTATTACAGGGGCTCTGTAGTGCACATGGATATATGAATGTATACCTGTTGGGGGGGGGCAGTGTGTTTATGTTATCCACGACCCTATCTGAATGAACAGGTGCTATTTCCGTAGGTGCAGTACTTCTCATGTCATAGTGCTCTGAAGCACAGCAGGTCTTGTTGTTGCCATTATGTTTCATGACACATATGGAATCCTCTGTGTTTGGCCTCATAATATGTGGATGAGTAGTTTCACAGTAGCTTTGCGTGGCATTATATGGTGTATCTGCATCTTACTGAGGCTGACCATGGATCACCTTCCACTCATGTGTGTTGACTCTTGCAACAGTTACTACCTTCTGTGGTACAGTTTAAGGCATGGTACCACCGGTTTGCCTTCATGTTTGTGTTTGTTTGACTCCTGTTTCTGTTTCAATGGCACGATCACTGCACATATGTGAGTGCCTAAAGTGTATTTGTGTAGGACCCAGCATTTGCACATGTTTTGTACATCTGCATGGGTGCCATGCAAGTCACCACTTTGCTCTTAAGGAGCATAACATTGGCTTTGAAGACTGACCATGTGTGGCATACTGTTAGCCCTGTTGGTGTGACTATGGTGATCCAGGTCATTGGTGTTGATGACATCCAACATGCATTGATCACATGTGTTGGTACATGATGAGTCTTCCAGTTCATAATGGGATAGCTGAGTGGCCATGATTACAGTGTCCTATCTCACAACTGGTATTCCCCATTACAGCACAATGACAGTTGGGATTTCTGAGGCATGGTGGATGATCTGTCACAAGGTGCAATTTGGATTGCACTTTAGCACAAAGGTAGTTGCTCAGCATAATGCATCTTACGTTGTGCAAGTGCAACTTGTGTGGGGATGTACATATCCCCCAGGAGGTTGGACACACCTGTGGCCCATGTGATTCAATAAAGAATGTTGGCCAAGAGGTGAGGTATGTGTTATAATATGGTCATGCAGGGGTGTTCTCCAAAGCGTTGAACCATATCTCAATCACTGCACATATATGTTCTCCATGTTTCAGATTGCAGTAAGTGAGTCCATATTGAGTACCTGATTTGCATCAAGTAGCAAGACCCACAGTTTATTTCTTGGCTGTCCCTGTTGCATCAGTAGACTTTCACTTGAACCTGACATGATGAGGGCACTATAGGGGAAGCATGGGCCTTTGCCAGTATCCAGATTCTCAGAGGTGACAGGTGCCAGCCCTGTCTGGCAAAGCATCATGGTCTATCAACCATATTATCCCAGGCAGAGAGATGCTGGATACTGTTTGAATTACACCAGTACATTTCACAAGTGTGGAATACAATCATTGTCTCTGTACTGCTGCATCATTCTGGCCACTGGCAGAATGCTACCCAGGACGTGGGACATACCTGCATGGGCTACAAGACCTGACAGTTCCTACATGTGTTTCCATGCAGTCCAGGCTACTTCATCACAGGTCCTGCACAACAACATAGCATATGCCAGAGGTATGTGTACAGTTCTACAGGTGGTTGGAGTGTATGGGTATGTGGCTATTCATGGCAGACAGGCAGTTGACAGTATGTTTGCCCTCATATAGCTTGCTGTGTAACATAGTGCTAGGGTTTGCGTTCACAAATGAGTACTATTGGCCATGTTTCCAGCCACATGTTCTGAGGTGTGACACAATTATGCAAACTATGTTGTACATCTTTGTATTCTGTTGTTTGTCTATTCCAACTTGGGAGGCCTCTTGCTTGGCCTGATACTTAGAGGCCTCTGTGAATGTGTGTGATATCTGGTGGAATGTGTGTGTGTCCTTACTGTGTTCTAGGAAGGGTATGTGTTGGTTGTGGTGATGAGATGCATGTGTTAACCTACACCTCTTGACTGTCTAGTCCAGTCATGGGTGTAGTATGGAGTGCCTCCAAGATCATCCCTGTAGCTGCATCCCAGACAATGTGTAGGGTGTGGTGTTAGGTGGGTTTGGCAGCGTACATGGCATAGAGATTGCATTCCCCCAGGATGGCCACATACACAAAGCTAACATTAGTAAACACCAGTAGCTGACTAGTGGACATGCCTGTATGAGCATTCCATACTACAAGTACCACATACTGTATTTAGTATATTTACTGCTTATGAAGTTGTTTTAGACAGTGATGCTCACATGTAAATATTTGAGTTATGGATGTGGCAACACTAGCTATTACAGGAACATGGTAGCTACCTTTAGTACCAATGCCCCTCTGAGGGCCACATCATATCCTGATAGTTGATTACAGATGATGCAAGTGTGAACAGGGCTGTATCCTTGTCTGGGTATATACTCACATACCCAGCAGAACCATGAGCTCTGTTGGGCACAGACACCCACTCCCCACACAGAATCAAATATCAATAGATTCCGCTGACATGATCAGGATATAATCAGATAGTGTACGCCATCACCTATGAAGCAGTTATTACACATGGGCAGCAGTTTTCTACATCTTACACTCCTTCTGCAGATGTCACATTGGAGTTAAATATGATATGCTCCCTGTTTCATTACCAGTACTGTCAACATATTTCCAAACAGCTGTTAGCCTGGCAATGAGAGGTTAGGCTGCACAAATCTAAATGTTCAACCAGTGTGTCTTTACTTTCAATATCCACTCTGTGTAGGTGTGCACATAGCCATTTGGCACAGCCCTAAAACAAGGGTCAGTACACATTTGCAGAACATGTACACATGCACAGCTGTCATTGCTTGCAAACAATAGTAGAGAGGTGGTTATTAGGCAAGGTGGACTTTTAGGCAAGGCTCATAAGACAAACCGACCACCAGACATAGCACAAGTAACCAGAAACTGAGGGCATTGCTACTCAATGCCAGAAGTCTAAACCTCAAATTGCACACACTCGAAGCACTCATCAGTATGAAGAACATCGATATCTGTGCAGTAACAGACACCTGATTTAAGGCTCCAGAGAGCACCCCAGCACCACCAGGCTATAACTCATATCACACCTTTTGGCCACAGAACCCAGACTGGAACACAAAAGGCAGGGGTGTATCCATATTCATCAAGGATACTCACACCTCCAGGTTAGTGGTGCAGCACGATGCATCAGAGATCATCCAAGTGCAACTGACAATGGGCAACACTGCAATCCAAATTGTAGCTTGCTACAGATCACCCACCATGACCCAGGACCCACATTCTGTATTTCTGGGGACACTGGGATATATGCAGGTCCTACCAAATAACTTAATACTGGGTGATTTCGAATACCCAAACATTAACTGGGAGAACTACTCAAGTACTACCTCCCTTGCCCAGTGCTTCCTAGAATTTCTCGACTCAAATGCCCTGGAACAACTGGTCTACACCCCCACCAGAGGGAACAACATATTGGACCTGGTCATCACCAACATGGGCGACCAGAGTTCCACACCCGACGTCAAACCCTCGCTGGTTAGATCAGACCATAGACTAATCAATCTGGATATTCACATTCCACCCACAACTGTAAGTAAAGTAAGTAGATAAAACACTAACAATCAATTTTTGACTGTATTATAATTTAAGAAATTCGCATCAGACAATTTAGAAATAGCAGTTACAGCTTTACCATGGAGCTTACTCAGGAACCATACTCAGTGCCCTTGGTCAGCATTATACTGTTTACATTCCCTTTCAAAAATATGAATTAAACTATCAAAATGATCAAACTCTGTAAATTATAGAAGAAATTTACTGACCTTTGTTGCTTCTGGGATTCAGTCATTCCCTTCCCCATTGCTTCCATGCACCTGGCAAAGAGTCAGCATCTCCTTTTCATGTTGCCTGTTCCTCTCATTATCCTAAGCTTCCAGATATCTCATGCTTATCATCTTCTTTGGCCTCCAGGCATCTCAGTCTCTCTGCTGATTCTATTTCCAAACATTTTGCCTTCAATTCAAGTGTCTTTAAGTCCCGATGGATTTTTAAGTCCTCTGTTGAAAGGTTGAACTGTCCATTTTCAGAGAGTTGTACATCCCCAAAGCCAGTCTGGTTGTCTTCCTGGTTGTTGTTTTGTGATACAGCTGTGGCTATGGCCACAATAATTTCTGCTTTATGTCAGGTTGGCATGCACCAGTCCTTTGGCTTGGCATATCTCAGCCAACTGACTCCTTGTCAGCTTGCCATACTCCGCTGGTGACATCCTTGCCTGCTCTACCTGACTAACTAAGCTAACAAAAAAAAATAAAACTATTGTGATACAAAACTCTGAATGTTCACTGTCTTGCTAATTGAGAGTGCAAACACCTTCTTTAGTGACCACTGTTTACAGGCTACAGGAATTCAATATCCACACCACTGAATCTCAATATGTGGATATCCTACCACTGCCACCAATATAATGTGACACCCCACCACTGGACCTGTAATCAAGGAGCCTCAATCCTTACCACTGGCAACAGTGGGGGACATACAGTGGGAGGATGACAAGTACACACACAGCATTTCTAGATGCAGATCTATGCATCAAGTGCAATTTCCCTTAAGAGCACACAGAGACCGCAGTCAGTCCAGGGCTGGTTTCTCCCTCTTTCTCCAGATCCCCATTAAGACTCACAAATGGCACAGCTATAGAGTTGAGATCTCAGCTGAGTGGAAATAGAAGACCTCCAGCACCCTCTCTGTCCAACCAGTAGCTGAGACACACACACACACACACACACACACACACACACACACACACACACACACACACACACACACTTTGAAGTTTGATTTATACACAGACATACACACCTGGGATAGGCTGGCACAGATTTACTAGGTATGCTCCCTTCTGCCCAGACTATAAGGTAGTTTTCACTGCCACCAGCCAGCTCCTTATCAGCTACTTTAAGGCCCTTAACAAAGGGTGTCCAATCTTACTGTGTAATATGAATGTTAATACAAATGGTAGTTTGACCAAGAACTAGAATTAGGAGTGGCCCTCAGTGTCACCAAATAAATATGCAAGCACTCTCAGAACTTAAATATGTCTAAATATCAGCCACAATGAAAGGTTTAAATATATTTAATAATAAATAATAAAAGAACAAGAAAATACTCAGTATATGATCACAGCAACATCAGAGTTTAAAATCACAGGACATATTTAAAACAACATTGCAAGACAGTCTCAATAAAGAAAACATCTAAATTAAGCTTTGCTATATTCCTGACTATATCTACAGAATTACTATATCTGAGATAATTTACTTACAGAGCAACCAAGGCAGATGTGGTGAGTGAGTCCTCCAGCTGATGTCAGGTAAAAAAAAACAGCATACTCAGTCTCTCTCAGAGAGTTCTTAAATTAATATCTCAACTATTACTGCCGGGATAGCTTGCAGAATGACATCACTTCTTGTCATCTGACTTTATCCCAGGTAAAATCCCCATTGATGCAGCTGGTAGCCTTTAGAATCTACCTGTGAAAATACATTGGCAGGGCTTTTCTTAGCTGCAAACCAAATCTGGAAGTCAGAAAACAATAAAACACTTACACATCTCAAGCCTAGTAATTATTTCTCTTTCAAGACAACACAGAGATCGCCCTACTATTGACATCATGTCTCTTGCTGTCATAAAGTAGCTTAATTTCAGCTATTTTTTCTGAAATTAACCTCTTGTGTTCCAGTTTTCATTGTTAAAATATATACATCTAAACAGTTACAGTAGTTAAGGTACATTTCTGTTCTAATCCAGTAGGGTACACAGTGGTTACATTTTTAAGCTCAGTACTTTACAAACCCTTTTCAACAGACACGTATGTACCAGCAGTTTGATATCCACATAACATGCAGTTCTAGTACATTTATAACTCAAGCATCTTACATGAAGCATGTTGACATTCTCAAATGACACACAACCATTTACAAAATTCCAGACAGCTATGTTGGCAGTATCTCCTTTTGTCACACTTCTATATAAATCATGTTAATATTCACAAATGACAATATCATTATTTACAAAATTCCAGCTAGCTGGGCTGGCAGTATCTCCTTTTGTTACAGTTCTATATAAATAATATTAATATTCACAAATGACATATAATTATTTACAAAATTCTAGCTGTAGCTGGGCTGGCAGTATCTCCTTTCATGACAAAAATAACTAGTTTGGAGCCCAAATGCTTAAACCAGAACAAAGATACTTTAAAAATAACAGATACAATAATCTTTCAACCAGCAATTCCCAACTCAGAAGGGTGTAAGCTACCTCTCCTACCATAGGATTGTATACCACAAATGTTCCTATTGTAAGTTCACTTGTTTGTGGTTTAAATTCTTAAATGATAGCTAAGAGGCTTAGAATACCAATTACAGTCTGATCGAGATACTATCAAGCAGTAATAAATGCATCAGATTAAATGTAACTGAACAGTATACCTAGCAAGGACTTGCAGTCCATCTTGAATTGTGGACACCTGCACATGCATTGCCTCTTCATAGTTATGGCTGTCATGCTCTATTCCATGCCTGCTTTCTGTGTTAGCATTTCCTCACTTTCCATCTCCCTTCCCCTTATAGGTTTGACCTATATGTTTCACATATATATGGCATATGTTTATGGGTATGTTCAACTTCTTGTGACATATCATAATAGTAATGTAGGTGTAGTGGTACAACATGACCTTATTTAAGCATACACGAGATATGCATACAAGGTGATAGCAATTGCAGACATTCATTTGGTGTCTATATTGTACTTGTATGTTGTGCTTTACCAAACATCACTCTGCTTTATGCCTGTGCTTAGGCTTGCATTCCTTAACATTTATCATGTATACCCTTTACTTCATATTCCATTTAATTGGTACTAGGTCTGTGTGAAGAGCCGCATTTCTGTTTGGTTTATGTAATACCATTGCATGTCACACATCTACATTTTATACCATGACACTCAGTTGTGTTGCCTCTGACAATGAATGTGTTCTTTGACATATGGATCTTCTTTCCCCTGTATTAGTGGTGTGCATACTTTTCAGTTTCTTACAGAGCCACAATAATATTTTACTGCAGTCCTGCTGTTTGGCACTATGCTTCTATGTGTTATCCATGCAGGGTTGAAGGTTCTAATCTGCTCCTACATTTCTTTGCCTGGATTTGATCATCATTGCTCTTGCTTCACTTACACTTGCTCTGCCGGATGACTAGTGGATGATATTTGATGTCTATTGTGTACTGAAATGACAGCACTCCCTATTTCTGGTCATACTCTTTCTGATATGATTGTTACATACTTTGCAACATCACTGGTATATATGTATTGTGCTCTGCATTATGGCTGGTATGCATCCCTACCTTGTTTGTCATTTTACCTTTGCCAATGTTGTATAGTCTAAATGTGTGCTGTCTTTGTGCCTTACCTATCCTTTATGTGCATTATCGACCTTTGTCCATCATGTCTTATCATTTTTGTTATATGTTTGTATCTGTTCTTTCACCCACCTCCTCATTCCTTGTATGTTTATATCTGCTCCTTCACCCACATCCTCATTCCTTGTCTTTTCTATTCTTTCTGTTCTAAAAAAAAAAGAGGCCTATTCCCACAAAAAAAAAAAAAAATTCCCATGCCCCTCTGACCTTTCTATTTCATCATACCTCTTGCGTGCACCTCTTCTTTACCTTCATCCCACATCTACTTTTCTATCAATCTATTTCCTTGGTGGTATGCATTACCTGAGTTCCCCACATGTGTTGTGTACCCATTGTTAACAACTGTTAGCCATGGTAACGTGGTCCTGATTGCCCTTTGCCTTACTTAATTCGTTTCTTATAAGAAATTTTGCAGATTACATCAGATGTTGCAAATTGTGCTGGGTGTGTTTATATATGCCCATCTACATATTACAACGATATCCATAACTGTGGATATTTGTCACTTTTCTGAAATAAATGCTGATGCACATTTGTCTTCATTCAGTAATTTCTGTGTGTTACTGGCAGCTCCTTTAGGTGTGTATACCTTCCATAGATGTACATTCATTATGCACATATATTATTTAATGAATGAGTTTTCCTTGAAAAAGTATTTGCCGTGACTGACCGTGGTTTTTATGACGTCACTGCTTATGTCTGCCTAGCACTGAGGCATTGTCTGTAGACCAGGGCACATTTGAATATTACTTGGTTAGTTGCAAATCTTAAGTGCAGTCCACCAAAGTCAATAAAGTTTATGGAATTCTGTCCTATAGCTGACTTTGAAAAACTGTGAATGTTAAAATCAATAAAAAATACACAGAGATGCTAACAAAGAGCTTTTCTAATTCCTAACATGAATGCAAAAATTAGTAAGAATAAGTTCATGGAATGCTGGAGATGCAATCAAATGAAAATAACTGATTGGCCTCGTGCGATGTTTAAATCCTCTTTTTTTAATACTTATTGGTATCAAATGAATGGACTCCTATAAGCTTTATTAACTAACAAGTTCTCTTTAAACAAAATACTAGTTTTGCATAATATCACTACTGATTATCATCTGAATGCAGAAACATCTTTCTTTATTTTGGACAATTTTAGCTGTCTTAAGAGAAAATATTATTAAGGAAAAAAGAAAGAATATACCCATGGGCCCTTCTCAAGAATCTGTGGTCTAAATGTTTATCTCTATTAGCTTGTAATTGAGAAAATGGTGCCTAATCAATATGATATTACATATAGAAATTTTGAAAAGTATATTTTTACCAAAATATCTTTAAATTTGTAAGTTTCAGGTATGACTTGCTTAATCATGCAATGGAAATAATGTGTAATTGTGTTTGATAGATACATTTATATTTTTTCCCGTAAAGATCCTGTTCTTTGTATTTCTGACTTGAAAAGACATATGTGTATTTTTCTTGGGCAATGATACAATTTTCATAAAAAAAAAAAAAAAAAAAAAAACAAAATATATAGATATCATTTTTAACATTTAACAAGGATTCTAGACCCCAGTGCAAGGTGATTTCGGGGGGGGGGACTAAATTTCCCCAGATAGTGAGGGCAACAATGTGGGTAAGAGGGTGAAGATAGCACTAAATTGGCCTGCTAATCTATCGGTTATACCATTGGGATCAGAATGTGTGATATCATCATGGATGAGTTCAATGAATTTTTCCTGATGTAACTGAAGAAATGTTGGTAGTTCATTTTGGTGTCAGTAGTGGCAATAACATTGTACACCTCTTTGTATTTTTTAATAGTATGCTTAAGTTCCTTGCTAGCATATTTTAGTATGGTACTGAGGTAGGGTGATAGAAATTGGATAACATTTCAGTATTTTTCTATATGCATTATACAGTTTACTCTTAATACAGGAGTGGTCTGATATAGCTGGTTGATATACCATTACCTGAGAGCTCCAACACTGTCTATTTCATTTGACATTTGACAATTGCTTGGTTTTCCATATGTGGGTAATTCTGCTATACATATTCTACCACTTTTTTGTTTGCATTGCTCAAAAATAGGCATTTCCCCATTCTTTGGATTTGCAAAGGAATTCTTTCCACTGGCCTTTCACAAGATTTTTTTTCAAAAGATTACAGTTAAGTAACTGGCCATCCGTGACAACTCCTATACATTTGCACAGAACCTGTGTGGAATCTAGGAGCTACAATACTGCACATATACATTTTGACTTTCATTTATACAAAAATACACTTTTTTCTGGTAAATATTATGTTTGCTGTCTTAGACAGTAGGGTATTTATCAAGTCTGAGTAGCAATTCAGTAGTAAATGTTGGGAGTATTAAGGATGCAGTTTACAAGTAACCTAAGTTCAGCAATAGGTCTAAGCCATTAATCCCAGTAACAGTGGCAACATCCTGACTGAGGCAACATTGCTGTTACTGAAATATGTTACTCACAATGAGGAGTGCATTTCCAATAAAAAAAAAGAGAAAAACTCAATATTATGGGCCATTCCATAAAGTTCACAGAATGTGTTTGCAGACAGTGCAGCACACTGAAGAAGACTTCAGAGCACTAGCTGCAGATTTGAATTCAGAAAACAAGTTGAAAATACTTTGAGTACTTAGCTATTCAGTGTTGGATAATTACAGATTCCACACATGCCTGTCTGATTCCAAAACATATCATGTGCACCCAATGTAACTTAAATTCAACAAACTGCAATGTTAACTCTAATTCCAAAATCTTCGGTGTATACAATACACCCCACAAGGAATGGAAGATACTATTATGGAATCTATCATATTCCATAACAGTACCAAAAAAAAAAGAAAAATACAACCTGCAGTTAATGAACTGCAACAGGCTGCAGTGATACAAGCCATACATAAAGCTGTGGCTGTGCACCCGAGAAGGAAGCCAGCATGAAGGTAGACTTAAGGGTCTATATGATTCTGGGTTTGTCCTACTCCCCTTTCCTTTAAAGACAGATTTAATAAGTGCATGTCTCCAATCTTGAGGAATCTCCCCATATTTATATAACCTAGTGAATAATAGATATAATGGTACCATAAGTTCTTGCTGACGTGTTCTCAGGTCATTGTTACTAATTCTGTCTCCTCCCTGCACTTTCTTTGGATCCAGAGTGTACAGTTCTTTTTCAATATAATCTAATTTGATTCCAGTATCTGGGGTTACCTGGATGTCACTAGTACAACTTATTACCACTTTTGTGGAGCCAAACTGCTTTTCATAAGATTTTGTAAATATATCTATACTCTGTTGTGTCTGAGAATAAATTTTAGAATCTGAACACAGTTTATCAGTTTGTATGTCTTTACTCTTTCAACATCTTGTGTATCTGTAAAAAGCTTTCCTATTATGCTCAATATCTTTATATAAATGTTCTTCAACTTTTTCTTGAGCTTGTCTCACACTATGCTTAATCTGTTTTTCCAGCTTGTTTATTTCAGATTTCAAAGGTGTAGTTCGACCTCTCCTGCAGTTCTTATATTTTTTGTCTTTCACCTTAATCAAACATCTTGTTCTTATGTTAATTTATCCACCTTTGCACTCAAACAATTTCTCTTTTAAAACTTTTTTCCATCTGCAGTTTTTCAGATGAACACCTCACTGCAATTAGTTTTACATAATAACTATTTTGCTTCCATATAATCTGTAATTAACCTTCTGTGCATTTGTTTATATTTCAGTCTGGCAGAATTATCTGGTAACAAACTAACCTTTATAACCCCATTATCACTGCATATCAATGGTGGTAAAACTTGACTTGAAGTAACAGTAATTTCTTTAGGAACAATGTCTTATGTCTACTATGTTCCGTCCCCTGGTAAGCTTTTTTACAATCTGAAGCAATTGTTGTTCCTGAATATATGTTCCGAATAATTTCCTTACTAATGATGTTGAATCAATATTATTCCAGTCTGCTTCTGGTAAATTTAAGTCCCCAGCTAATATTATTCTTCCCTCCTGTGCTTCATACATGAAACATATGAATTCCTGTAGGTCATCTGCACTTGACTTTGATAGTCTATACACTCCAACAATTGTTATATGTTCCAGGATTGCCTTTATTGTCACAATTACACAGTCTATAGTATTGGTGTTATCACTGAGCACATAATAATCACAGGTCTCATAACTATCTTTCATTCCTATCATAACACCTCCACTGGATTTTTTGTTAAAATGTCTGTTACAGTAGAAACATTTCTACGAGACAGAATTGGTTTCCGGTCATTGTTATTTAACCATGTTTCACAAACAATAACATCAATCTTGTGGGAACATAGCAAATTTTCCAACAAAAAATGTTTATTATTAATGCTCCTAGCATTAACAACCATCAGAGATGCATCAACTATTCCTATCTGAGAACTGTTACATTTTTGACCTGACAAAAATCCTGCCTATTGTTTGTCAAATATTGCAAAATATCTGCTGCAAAAATTCTCTTACCTGACCTTGATAAATGCATGTCATCCTGTCTGAAGACGTGTGCCCAAAACTAGGCTTGGATCTACTACACATCTCTGTTTTTTAAAACAGGACATTTTTTCCATGTAGGTATTTACCCCAAAAATCTTTTCATTCACTGTGACATGACTATCCTTTCTATAAGTGATTTTTGAAAAATACGTCCTAACACCAGTACACGCTATATTCCAGAGCTGCCTTAGGTCAACTGGTGCTCTAGGCAAAAAGGCTCCACTGCACCCCCCCCCCCCACACCACACCACCCGGTGCACCCATCCTGGTCTACCTACACCAAATAAACACAGAAAAAGCACCCCTGTTAGAGCGGCGTCCTAGGCGGCCACCTAGTTGGCCCATGCCTAAGGCAGGCTATGGCTATACTATTTAAGAGGGCTGTCAGTTCCCTACTAACAGTTAGAGAATCCTTGTGGATGAGATCATTTGTACCGACATGAATAAAAACAGGTCTGCAGTTCCTTACATTAAGGCATTCCAAGGCTTGTCTACTAAGCCTTACAGTATTCACTGTTCATTATCTTCTCTGCAAATATAGGTAGCAGTTCCTCTAATAATTGAATCTCCAATTACAAGAAATTCTTTGCTGACCATCTCTGAAGAATCTTCAGCTTTGAATACAGTAATATCTGCTCCATCAACTGTTACAAAGGATAGATCTTCATCACTATTAGTCTTATTAATCCCATTGCTTTCACTGGGTGTTAAATTCTCATCCAGCTGGCATTGTAAATCCACAGCTTGAGCCATGAAATCAACATCTGCCTTTCTCTTCTTTAGTTTTTTACAGTAATTTTCTTCAACCCTTCCTCATTCAGTTTTGATATCTTCCTTTTCACTTGCCCCTTGCCTCTTTTTTTCCACCTTCTCTTTTTGGAAAAAGTGATTCCTTTTTCTGTAGCCTGAAAGTTTTCTGATAGAAAAGTATTATCATTCCCTACAACCTGTGAGTTACATAGCAAAGCAGTGTCCTTTATAGTATGTATTCTCTTTACAAACATTAATGCGTTTATTTTTCTTCTTGTTATTTGTTGTGAACATCTTCCTTTCTTTCTTGTTTTTGTTTCCTTCTAAGCAATCTGGATCCTCAGATTGCTGAATACTTGCACCCAGAATTCCAAAGTTGTTAAGGGGCATCATCTTGTTTCATAGGGGTTAAATGATCTTTGCAGACAATAGACACATTATTTCTTAAATGTGTTCTGTTTGTTCTTTGCCTGACATTATCTCACTAGTCCAGTCATTAATATATGAAACAACAGTTCTCCAAGCTGTGCCAATTGCACAAGTGCAATCATCATCATCATTATGTCTAGATTTACTTCTAACAACGGTAAGCAAATCATCCAACTTTTGACATGAGGAACATAGATTACCAGAATTATCAGCTGTTACCTTTAAATATGCATAACATTTATTACACTGTACTAGATATTTGTGCATTATCAAATCATTAGTTCCATACTTATTTATGGAATCCATATTTAGCTTCAAACAAACAAAATATTGTAAAAGAAAAGAATAATCAAAATTAGTAACTACAGAATTTAAAGAGAATGTAAATAAACTTCTATGACAAAAATCACACAAACAATATACAACTAAATACTTAAATAAGCACAGTAAAGTTGTTCTGACTGTATAAGTTCTCCAAGTCAGACAAAAGCTGTAATTCCTTTATGTTACTATCACTTGCAGTTGCACTTCTTTTTAACAGTAAAGATCAATAAATCACAAAGAAGGTAAGATTGTTTAGATATGCTCTGGACTTTCCTCTCCACAGTTGTGTGATTTTATAGCTGTCTAGGCCCCTTGGAATGGCTAGAGCTTGCCTATCTACAACCTATCCTTTTCTAACAACCAACAGTGAATTAAAGGTAAACAACAAAATATGAATCAAATTAAATCTTAACAACCTATCTTTCCTACCTATTAATAGTGAAAAACAATGATAACAAATAAAATACAAATTCAAATAAAACTTCTCTTACCAGTGAACTCCACAGTAAATCAGAAACCAAGGTAGGAATGTTCAGATAAGGAAGTGTCCATGATGCTGCCATATGGAGGGAAAGTCAACTGAGGGCTGCATTCCAGCATGGAGAAGTACCTGAGGACTACTGCTGGCTAAGTACAGTAACACAGCCAGAATATACACTCAGGATATCCATCCCAATAATATACATGCTTACAGAATGTGTTGTTTTCTCCCAACAATAGGTGACTGTGGTTATCCGCTTGAGCCATGGCTAATGATACCATACTGTGAACCATCCAACCCTGCAGAGGAGGCCTACAATAGAGCACATGAAACAACCAGAAACCCCATAGAGTGTGTGTATGGTATACTGAAAGCTAGTTTCAGATATCTGCACACGTCCGCAGGTGCACTGCAATACAAAGCTGAGAAGGCAGCACAGATGATAACTGTGTGTGCCATGCTGCACAACGTGCTAATTAGAGCACATGGTGGTCTTCCAGCTGCAGGTGTGGGTGAACTACCCGAAGAACCCCAGTGTCTGAAAATGAAATCCCACAGGTATCGGAGAAGGAGATGGAAGACATAGGAGGTGTAAGACACAGGCATAGGAAAAGTAGGGTGTGGCCACAAGTTCAGGCCCAGGCATGACAGCAGCATCTGACTCACAACTGTGAGTCATGAGAAGCCATGCATACATGATTACACACAATAAACACTGATGTTCAAGTGTTGCCCCATCACAGCAGCATGGATTGCATCTAATGGCAAGTACCTACTAGAGGTACACACTAAGCAGCAGACATAACAACATAATCATAACAAGTAACACTGTAAACATAAACAAATCTATCACAACAGGGATCATTAACTCAGGGCACAACTGACACAGGTATGCATACAGACTCAGATTGTTGTATCTGTGTATAGCACACAATAAGGGACACATTAGTGCAGCACCCATTCCTAACTGTCCACTATAAAAATCTGCAAACAGGTAAACAATGCAGGAGGTAATGCACAACTGTTAATATCACAAGCCAAATATATCACTGTAAAGTATAGATCAAGTAATGTAATAAATGGACTCAGCTATGTTTATTAAACCGTTGGACTCATGGTATCAGACTTCTCAACGAACACAGATCATGACATCAGCAGTGTTCTGCACAGCAATCATCAATGCCATAGGGTGAGACTGACACTACCAGACAGAGTGAATTAACTGTTTGTGTTGCTTTAACACAGTCTAGGCTGCCCACACTGATGGCTCACTCCACGGTCTGGACTGCTCCAGCCATGTATGGAAACAATTGGTCCAGTTTGCTCCACAGTGGAGACTGATGGGGTGACACCAGTATGTAGAGGTGAAGGAGCGTGACTTTGATCTGACTGTCCAGTCGCCACTGTCAGCAGGCCCACATCAGCAAGGTCAGCAGCCAAAGTGTGTACACATTGAAGTATATACATTGATGCCTAATGGGCAAGTTTGATTCTGCTGAGAGAGGCCTCTCTCTCCCATTTGAGAATTGGCTAAGCACAGTCAGGGCACTCAGAACCCTTTTTGTACTACATCATTGCTATAGTACTATAGTGGCCATGGACTCTACTGACCATGCCACAGATAACATGCTTTAATTCTGAGGAGCCAATGATGTCATTACCTCACTGTGCCTGCACTCCTGTCCTTCATGCAGCACAGCCAGCTGGTATGCAGCATGATCTGTGGCATGGGCAAGTGCACAGATGTCAGATCCAAGACACAGCTGGGCACATTCATTTGCCTTTAGGAGTAGGTCGACGCTCTCTGACACCTGCCCATACACACCAGCTGAATGCCTACATCTACTGCAATGGCCAGTAATAATGTGTTGTGGAGAAGTATAAACATCAGCAGCAGTCTCAGCTTGGCTCTGTTGTTCACAGGCTACATCCTGTCCACCATCCAATGTCCTGTCATTGTCAGAATGCCTAGACAAGTTTCCCTTCATATCTGAGGCTATAGCTGCATCCACATGACTGTCACCATCTTGGCCAGACTTTATCACCTTGTCACTGTCCTGTGTGACAGGACCATGCTACCATACTGAGACACAACAGATCCTGCATCACGGTCACTTAATGGGCTAATGGAGAATACAGTTAGTTGATGTACTAAAAGAATAGAGAGATGACATAGATCAGGACAATGTGCTTACATCATATGCTGGATATCATTAAAGATATATGGTACATAGATCTCAGCACAATGTTACAGATATTACTGACTTACCATTAGGTCTTATCTGTGTATGGGTCACGGACTCTACATAACAGTGAGTTGACAAGTAAGTTACATAGCCAACATATACGACATATGTGATGAATCCAAACATAACAAATACCTGACAAGTCCTCATGGGAAGACTGTGTGATATAAGAGGGATGAGCTTCGACTGTTGAAGGAAAAAGTCAGCATTATTAATCACATCATTGTCAGCATGAACCATATGAACAGTGTAAAAACATACAGTGGGTTTTGCATAGACATGCCATTTGTTTGTGGACTTGATGATGATGCAGCCTGGCTTAGGCATGGGGAGAAGAACATAGTATTAAAGGAGGACAGCAACAAGACTAACCGCAATGACATGTATGAAAGATAAGTAATAGCATACCACTGACAGACTCCCGCTGTTGTGAGTTTCTGTGTTGTACTGCAGATCCTACAGTGAGTAAGTAAAGACAGAGACAACACAGTTATGTATGGAGGCAACAGAATGCTGAATGCATGACACATATCACATAGTAACAGGGGCTGCAAGCACTGACATGATGGACATTGCACCTGTTGGCTAAATGTCCCTGTGTTGAAAAACAATGCCATTAATGTAACACAGGTCTGCTACACATTGCTGCAAACTATGAACCTGGTCTGTTTGTACTTGCACCTGCATACATTGGGCCCCCACTGGATTTACTGGTAGTATACAATGTTAAGGAAATATCAGTATAACAGCATACAGCAGTGCCATGAGGCTGAGACAATAACAGGTAGTGGTCACAGTAACACAGTATGGAGACACTCACCTGCCATTCACTGGTGCTGTCCAGAAGTAGTCGGCCCTATGAATATGAATGTAGACAGCATTACACATGTTGGTTGCACTCTTGTGTGTGTTCTGCAGTTGTATGAGTACATGTCATTATACTTACATTCATCATCATCACCCTATTTGGATCTGTGTGCATGATTCAATTCCGCTGCTGTAAAGCCAAAATGACAATACATGAATATGCATGCAGCAGCAATATACAAAGATTTTCTCTGTAGTCATCCATGTCATGCAAAATAAGGCATACATGCTCAGCCATTAACTTTTGCATCTATCCCACCCCTTGGGTATGTGTTGTTCTCCACTTGCCATATGCAGTAAGGCAAGAAATATTGTTATCTCATCAGGGGGTGCCAATGGTGGTCTACCATCAGCAGCTTCCCTCGATCTCTCATACCATTTTAATCTGTTGGCTGCATGATCATGTCAGAGCAGCAACTTCAAAAGTTATTGTGACCTCCAACTGCATGTGATGTTGGCTCACACTTCATTCTTCCATACTATATTCCCTGCACATCCAAGGAGTCTCCATCCATGTTGTCGCAGAGCATCTTGTATGATGTCATTTTCCTGTATGGAGAAATTGTCACCCCTAGGACTGTTTGCCATCTGAAAGATAGTGATATGCACATGATCATATTCCTGTGGAGGCCCAGTTATGCATATGATTATGTGGACAGCTTATGTCACTATAAACAGTACGCATTCCTGTTCAATGCAAAAATCTGTGAGATGCTGACTGTGACATATATATCAATAAGCAGTACTATGTATAGCACGTGTCCATTATTTCCCAACGATCTGATAACATGACATAAAAGTCACTATTAAATATTGATTTTAATAAATTTACAGATCAGTCCATTGCTACATGCGAACTGACAGAGACCTCAGTGAGAGTTTTTCCATTTATACTACATTTTCCATTGGAATATCAAGATGGCTACTTCTGGGTGATTCGACATGTCCGGATGCCAAATTGGACAGGGGAGGAGACCATACACATGCTAACTGTCTATGTTAGAGTACAATACTGGATGAGAGCCAGGCCAAGAAACTTCAAGATGACTGAGATTTGAAGCTAGATTGTGAGGGAGCACCGACGATGTACAGGAATCTACCAGACTGCTATGATGACCTGCATCGGAGGGATGCAGTGGAGCTTTGTTGGAAGGTCGCCAAGTTACAGAGACAGCCAGTGGATCCCTACAGTAAATGCCACAATCCTACGTATAACTTAGCATTCCTATGGAATTTAGAGATATAGCCATGTCCCAAATATATCAGATACATGGCTTTTATAACCATTAAGTAGCTGTTCTGCCAATTAATGAAAGAAACAGATGCCACGGCCGGACTGCAGAGAAACGTTTTGAAATACTTTACAATTAAAAAAAAGAATTAGTATTTATACATTCTTTCTAAAAAAAAGCGAAAAAATTATTTATTTTATCTCTTCTTAAAGAGATATATACATGCTAACAAAAAGAGAGACTGGACTTTTTTTTTTATGTTAACAGCTTTACAAATCTATATATATATATTCTAGATAGGGAAAATATTGCAACATAACCAACATTCCAGATACCTATGATTTAATATTTCAATATTTTGATTTTGTGATGGTATATATACACAAAGAAGTGAATATTTAAGTGAAAGTAGAAATATATAGATTTATATGTGTTATTTGTGTTAAAAAATGTGTTCTGCCAATTAGCTCATCTGGAAAATTGAGAACACATGGTTACTACTCTTCATAAAAGTATGAGTTCTATTCACATGCTGTTAATTTATTTACCAATTTTTATAATGTACATAGTTTTGAACTTTGTAGATGTACATCTGTTTTCCAACATAAAACGAGATCATTTCACACATCCACTATAGTCATTTATCACTGATGCCTATAGTGCCTACACCACTGATGGCTGCATTTCTTAGTTATCCATTACAGTATGACAGTATTGCCTACTCTAGCAGTATATGTCTGAACAGTAACTCATAAATAATTTCTTGACTCACTCCTCCTAATAAAGTGAGCATTCTTACTAAAGTCCTGTGTTTAAGCCAAGAGAAATGCCTGCACTACTGATTATAGATATGTTTTTAGCTATGTGTTGATAGTTGTTATTTCTTTAGATTATAATGGCCAATAAGTACTGGACGTTTCCCTATTCATCCATTAGCTGCAGGAATATGGATAACTGCAAGCAATACTTATTTGTTAAAGTAAGGCATGGGCTGCTTGTTAGCGTGGTCTGTAAGCAAACTGGTTAGTATGCTGATATGTTCGCATACTGTGGGTTCAAATCTATACAGGGAAAACATCAATAAGTTATTATCTTGGTTTATGTCATACATGCCTATATTTTGGCATGCTGTGGGTTCAAATCTATATAGTTTCATAGGTAGGTACTAGGCTATCGGCCCAAGGGCCTAAGTAAGCCTAGCCAACAAGGTTCCTTGGCTTATGCCATCCAAGAAAGTTAATTTCCTGTGCCCCTGTCGAGCAGAGACACAGAAGTGATCCCCGGGGTGTATTTACTATTTTACATCCAATCATCAAGATTTTTCTTGAAGAGTGCTAATGAGGAACTTTGCTTGACATAGATGGGTAGCTTGTTCCAGAGTATGGGAAGTCTCTGGGACAGGAATCTATCCCTCCAGCATGTCCTGTTTATTGTGGTGACAAGGTTTTGGTCCTTAGAGCATGTAGCTCAGAGGGATTGGGATTTCTTTAGGTGTAGCATGTCCAGTAGCTCTGGTTTAACATAGCTTTATATGTTAGCCAGAGATCTCCTTGTAGTAGGCAATATGCTACAGAGTAAACCTGGACTTTTTTGAGATGGTCAGTGTAGGGCATCTGTTTGAGGCCAGTAATCCTCTTTGTGAGGTACTTCTGTGGCCTTTCCAGCTCCTGCAGATGTCTTGTGAGGTACTCCAAAAGGGGTGTTGTACTTTATAATGGGTCTAATGATTGCTGAGTAGAGGGGAACAATAGGTTCATAGGTTCATAGGTTGGTACTAGGCTATCGGCCCTAGGGCCTATGCAAGCCTAGCCATAGCAATTCCCTGGATATTTCTTCCCACAATGTTTAATTCTCCAGGCCCCTGTCTAGCAGGGCGACTGACATGATCCCCGGGGTGAATTTCCTATCTCCCATCCAATTATCAAGGTTCCTTTTGAAGAGGGCCAAAGAGGTGCTTTGCTTGATATGTATGGGCAGTCTGTTCCAGAGTATGGGGAGTCTCTGGGTCAGGAACCTATCCCTCCAGCATGTTTTGTTCATTGTGATGACAAGGTTTAGATCCCTGGAGCATATGGCTCTGAGGGATTGGGATTTGTTTAAGTGGAGCATGTCCAACAGCTCTGGGTTTGACATGGCCTTGTATGTTAAGCAGAGATCGCCTCTGAGTAGACAATATGCCACAGAGTATAGCTGGAGGTGTTTTAGATGGTCAGTATATGGCATCTGCTTTAGGCCTGTGATTCTTTTAGTGAGGTATTTCTGTGGCCTTTCCAGCTGTTGCAGATGTCTTGTGAGGTGCATACCAAATGGGGCATTATACTCTATAATGGGTCTAATGAGGGATGAGTACAGTGGGACAATGACCTCCGTTTTTCTGGATGAAAAGCCCTTAGTGATGAGGTGTGCCACATAGAAGGATTTCCTGACTGTTGTGGCAATGTGGTTATCGAAAGTGAGACCACTGTCCACCTGTGTCCCTAAGTCTCTCATCACACTTTCGATGTTTAGTGTCCTGCCACCTATGTGATAATTCATGGGTACATGTTTTTTTCCAAAGGGGATAACTATACAT
Organism: Protopterus annectens; assembly: GCF_019279795.1. Classification (NCBI taxonomy): domain Eukaryota; kingdom Metazoa; phylum Chordata; order Ceratodontiformes; family Protopteridae; genus Protopterus; species Protopterus annectens. Next base: position 485,256,272 of record NC_056725.1, on the reverse strand, counting down.
TTCTTGGCATTAAGCTTGAGCCCATGGCTCTGGCACCAGGCATCTGTTTCTGTAAGGCCCTTTTGTAGAATATCCACATCATTTGGGGATTTAATAATGGCTACAAGTTTGCAGTCATCTGCAAACTTTGTTAGCCAGTGTCCCTTAGTGTTGGCCTGTACTTCAGAGAAGTAGATGCCAAACAAGAGTGGTCCCAGGACTGAACCCTAAGGTACACCACTTGTCACTTATCTGGAGCTGGATTTGGAGTCAGCTACTTTTACTGTCTGGGTTCTGTCAGTAAGCCAGTTAGCAACCTATTGAGTGACGTAGGGATTTATGCCCAGCTTAGTAAGTTTATCTATGATTCCAGAGTGGGGGATGGTGTCAAAGGCCTTGGCAAGGTCCAGATAGGTTGTGTGGACTGCCTTACCCTCGTCCACAGCTCTGGAGACTGATTCGAAGAAGTCAGTCAGATTCAGGAGACAAGATCGGCCCTTCACAAACCCAAACTGGGTGGGGTCTAGTGTTTGAAGGTTGCCAATGTCTTTGTTTATAAGTTCCATGATAATGCGTTCCATGCTCTTGCAAATCAGGATTGTCAGACTCATGGGATGGTAGTTCCCGGGATCCAAGGTGGATCCTCCCTTGTGGAGCGGGATAACTGTAGCTGTGCACCACTCAGTGGGCACAAAGTCTGAGATGAGGCTATGATTAAACATCACACTTAGGTGAGGTGCCAGTTCATTTTGTAGTTCATGTAGTACACAGCCTGGGATGTCATCTGGTCCCATGGATGCTGTATTCTTAGCTTTGGAGAGTGCGGTTTCTACCTGTGTGGCCGTGATTATCGGAATTTGTCAGTCTTTTGGTATTGAGATGGGCCCTTTAGTGGGTGAGAGTGGGGTGAAGTTGACACTAAATCAATCTGGCAGGATATTGGCAATATCCTTGGGATCAGTATATTTAATGCCATTCTGTTGTAACTCGGAGCAGATCTGAGCATTGCCATTTAGATTCCTGACATAACTATAGAATGCCTTGTGGTTGTCTTTGGAATCTTTGGCAATTTTATTTTTGTAACTAGCTTTTGAGGATTTTATGAGGGATCTCAGCTTCTTACTGAGGCTGGTGAGGGAGTTTTTTGCATCCTGGGATTTTCCTCTTTTTTGCAACAGTTTCTTCCTTCTGTTGTATAGTTTGTTTATAGAAGGGGACCACCAGATTGACCTCCTTTTTTTAGAAAAGAGCATATTGGTTCTATTTGGGATGGCATGATTCATGCACGAGTGGATGTGCTCGTACAGTGCCTTAGTGTAGGATTCTGCAGTCGAACTTTCAGATCCCGTCTGCATGGGTGTTGTGAAGTTTGTCACTTCTGACTTCAGTAGCTTGAAGTTGGCTTTGCAGAAGTTTTTTAAGGAGGTTTCCTTACTGGGGGTTGGGGGTGGGATGTTGATGTCAAGGGTGATTTGCTTATGGTCAGACCTGACCAATGAGGGGGTGACCACTGGTGTGGAGCATCTATCTCACATGTTGGTAATGACCAGGTCTAGGATATTGGAGCCCCTGGTGGGACAATGGATTAGTTGATCCAGGGCACTGGAATTTATGAATTCCAAGAACCATTGGGAAAAGGAGTTGGTACCTGAGTAGTTTTCCCAATTAATGGCAGGGTAGTTGAAATCACCCAGTATTAGGGTGTTTGGTTGTATCTTAATATTTTCCAGTATGTTTATAAAGGTGTAGTGAGAATCTTGGGGCATGGATGGCTTCTTCTTTCCTGGATGAGAACCCTTTTGGGATGAGGTGTGCTACATAGAAGGATTTCCTGACTACTGTGACAATGTGATTATCAAAGCTGAGACTAATGTCCACCTGGGTCCCAAGGTCTCTTATCACACATTTGGCATTAAGTAGACTGCCGTTTATGTGGTAGTTCATGGGTACAGAGTTTTTACCAAAGGGGATGACAATGCACTTTTTGGCATTGAGCTTGAGGCCATGCCTCTGACACCAGGCATCTGTCTCAGTGAGGCCCTTCTGTAGGATGTCCACATCATTTGGGGGCTCGACTATGGCTCCTAGTTTGCAGTCATCTGTGATGGAGAAACATATCAATAAATTGTTATCTTGGTATATTTCACACATAGTTGAAAGTTCTTCTCTACATGCCTGATTATTATTTTTATTTTTTTTCAAGCACCTTTATTGAATTATCACTTGTGACATAAGCAAAATTGCATTCTTATAAAAGTACTCAAACTTATTAACATAACCAACATTATACTTCACATATATTGCTATATATCATATAACCTAAGCAAACTTACATACATTTTTCTATTCCTGCTTTTTTTTTTTTTTAACAAGAAGCATCTTCATTAAACTATCACTTACTACACAGGCAATCACACATTTATATAAAGGAAAACAAGCCACACCAACACAACCCTAGTCACAATCATTTTGCATTGCAAACTATACTGACACACTCCCAGTTACAAACATTATATATCACTTATCTCCCCAATCTTTCTCACTCAAGCATTACATAGCTCATTTAAGTCCTGCTGCCTTTTAGGCCTCAGTCCTCCCTTGCATGTATTGTTCCCACAATTCCCATTTTTTCTTATGTAGTTTAATCCTACCCTTTTCTAAAGATCTCAATTCCAGTTGTTTTATCTGTTACTATATTCACTTCTTCCAGTATAGTAGGTTTAGATTTTGATTTCCATTTTACAGTAATTGCTTTTTTGGCAGCCACTGTTATAGCTCAGGAAAATCATCACCCCACGTAAGACCAATCTGCCCAAGCAGCATTTCTGATAGTGAATCCCATAGGGAATGCTTAAAGTCCACCAACTCACCACAATCCCAGAAAATATGCCCCCAATTACCTCTTTCTTCCCATTCACACTTCCAACATTAACTGTCTACCTGAGGAACAATTCTCTGCAGTCTACTTGGAGTATAAAAAAATCTATGTAAACATTTCCAGGCAAAGATCTTACATGTTCTAGACTTTGTTGCATATTTGGGAGACATGCATATATCCTCCCATTGTTTCTTTGTGAATTGCTTATCCAGTCTCTCTTCCCAGTCCTTTCTAACCTCATCCGATTGATTCTTATAGTTATCATGTAATATTTTATATGCTCTACTAATTATTCCTTTTTAATTGCAGCTTCTGTTCTAGATTCTATAAAAAACTCTACCAGTGTTTGTCTTTCATTTAGGACCCCCAATTTATTTGTCTTTGCCTATACTCTGATATCAGTCCCTGATAGGGAAGGCAATCTGTAACCTGCATCCAAAATTAATTCTTTGGCATCTTGCCATTCTATCATCTTTCCCTCTCTAGTAATTTGCTCCCAATACCTTGGTTCCGAAGCCCCCCCACATTGTTATTTTTGTATGTGTGTGTGTGTGTGTGTGTGTGTGTGTGTGTGTGTGTGTGTGTGTGTGTGTGTGTGTGTTTGAACAAATGAATTCTTTCCCAGGGAAAGGATTTGCTGTTTTGACCATTTGCACTTTAGTGTGATCAGTTTTTACGTGTCGACGAAGAGACGTTCGCTTAAACACCTCTTCGGTGTTATAATATAGACCCGTCTGCATCCCTAATTGCAGTCATCCCTATCAGCAGAATCTCTTTTCTGCATGCCCATGCTGGTTTAGTTCTTAGAATAGTTTCTTCTACTTTATGTATATAATATTCATGATGATTACTGTTTTTCTCCTTAAAGGCTGGCAACCAAAATCCCAGTCTCTCATTGTTTCTTGAGCTTCCTCCATGTTTCATCATCATCTCTTTCCACTTTGAAATATAATTTTCTGCTTGTGCTGTGTATAGGAGTCAACTGTGTAGCTGAGAAATATCCCTTCAGATTGCGTATTCCCAAACCATCCTGTTCTACTGGAAGAATCACCTTTAACCACTTGACTTTTGCCGTCTTCATCTACATGACTGATTATTGATATTAACATGTATTTTGTGCATGGTTATGAATATCTAGGTTATTCATCTATATCCTGTGAATATATTCATAATCCATGTCTGTTAAAAGCAGCTCTTTAAGTGCAAGGTTAGTAAACCTTGTTACAGACTGCTATATGCCTGACAAAGTTTTGTGCAGTATGGTATTATTTTCAAAAGTGCTATCAAGTGTTGTTTTGTAAATCATTATTAAATTTCCTTCAATAACCAACTTATCCTTTTAGGGAGTTAGATAGACAGAGTTACAGATAAAATGCAGAACAGGGAGATCCAGTGATGATTTGATCTGTGATGTGCAGTTTGCCAAGGAATATCTTTAAATGTAGTCCTCCCACATACCTTACTGTGTTCCTGATGTACAGCACCTTTTATATCTCTGTTAACAGAAGCTATGTGGTACATACTGTCTCAATGTCTGAGGGATGAAGGTTTTCCATTGCTGTTCATGGCTGAATTTATTATTGCTAAGAACTAACCTACATGCCCAGAACATGCTCTTTCTTTGAAATCCAAAGTTGTGATCCATATCAGTAACCCATTCCCCATCTAGGTGATGTCATAAACTCAAGTCTTTTCACTGCATTCACAAACCAACACTCACAGTTTAGTTGGATTAGTTTGACAGGTATGTGGTAAGGTTAGAGACTGGATCTACATTAGAATTACAAGTCTAAAACTCATGCCATCCGATCTGTATTCAGAAATGTAAAAACCTGTGTGCAATATTGCAAAATGTGTATGATGATTATCTGATGTTCTTCCAAACAACATTTTTTAGAACCTGATCTGAGTATATCCCTGTTATTTGGGGACTACATCATTCATAGTTGCTTTTTTTTATTTCCAAGCCATGAAGACAGGACTTAGAATTGTGCATGGTGCATCGAGTGGATGCACAGGCTTGAGGAGCAGTAGAAGGAGAGAGGTATGTTGCTTGATTTTTCTGTTTTGTTGAATGAAATGCATCTGATCCTTGTTGCAGGCCTGTATTGTTTTTACATTTACATGCATATTGCTTAGAATGCCTGAATACCTATCATGCATACGTAAGGTAAGTGCAATAATCACAGTACACCTGTGCTTAAAAGTCTGACTGATATACAAATATGTTGAAATATCATTTAGCATCGAACCATGTTTTCTGAAGATAGATTTGAAATGTAGCCCACAACATAAATAAAAGGTGGGTCTGTGTATATGTCACACATATGGTTAGCTGGCTGTTTTGCAGCCAAGCTGTTAGTGTTATTTATAATGCATGTATTGGCAAACTTGCATGTTTTGATCTGTGACTGATATTTTGTTTTTACTCAGTTAGTGTTCATACTGTTATTTGCATAGGGTGTGGCATGCCCGTCATTTCAATACTGGTTTTGCATCTGCCTCCAGCACCTTGGGTAATTTTGTTAAAATGTGTTTGCATCCTGTGTTTGTGAATGCATGTGCAGACAGGCATTTTCTTGTAGCATTTTATAGTAACCATCATCAGGGTATTTGCATTTTGTGTGCTACTGCTTGCTAATAATTGTAGGTAGATCATGCATACAGTTGTACATGTACAATACTGCTAATGCAACATATAGTAGAGCCTCATGTGTCACAGTCTGTGATGATTAAACATTCTAAGTATTTGCTACTGTTACATTCATTATATTGCTATGGGTTCATCCAATTACAATGCTGCCTGGCACAGATGTTTGTCATATGACTTGCCTAGTTTCCACAGTATTGTCATCTCACGTTGTCTTCATGTTAACAATGTCACTTGACAGCTGTTTATATGATTCGCTACACAGACATAACCACTCAGGGAACACATGTAAGGGAAAAAGAAAGGAAATAATGACATGCTGTCAGGCACTAAGATAAACAGCTTACTGAGGTAAACAACATTATTAAAAAGTGCAGGCCCCAATAATAATGTTATCTTGACATTCACAAGCTTTTATTTTGTCAAATTTCAGTTATGTTAATGTGGCGTGAGGCAATGTTGGGCATGATTCCATTCAAATGTCAGGATATGTCACATGTGCTTGCTTTACAAATGTTTGTCACACTTCATGCTGGCCAATATTCAAATGTTTAAGTATATCATGATTTTGACTGGTAAGCTGTGTTACGCATGTGTTGATTGAATTGCTCACATTGGTGATGGATACATTCTCCCTGACATGTTTTGTTATTGGACATGTCGATAACTAATGATAAAATGGCAAATGGAAGGCATTGTGCACATAAGGTGCCATTCACTAGCAGCAGTTGTGTTGACTGTAACTGTCTACTTGCTAATATTTGCATCATTTTAAACTGAATTGAGTTTTAAATAAGAAGTTAAAAAGGGATCTCTGGGCCCAGTCAGGCTAATCCGGTTAACAAATGTAAATGTAAAAGTTTGATATATGCTACTTCACCTTCAGTGTCATATTTGTCTTTGCAGAACTCCCAAATGGATGGGATATTAATTAAAGTATGTAGATTTCAGATGTGCAAATCAGTTTCATTGTAAGGTCAGCTTTGATCTTTATGAGAATGTATGTCATGATAGACATTCTTTTTTCATTTCTGTCATGTTTTGCCATTCATCTTAATAGAGCATGGGACCTGTGGATGATTGCTGATCAGATGCAGATAATGAACACATGCCAGGTCAATGATGGAGTCCTCAGATGATGATGATGATGATGAAGCTGGACCTGCACTTGCGTGAGCCATCATACCTGCTGCTCCCAGAAGAGATGATGCCAGGACCAGAACAGAGACAGTTACTGGGATGAGATCTAGAGGTTGTGACCAATGTGTTTTGGACACAGATGAGGGACATGATGGGGAACTTCTTCCAGGACATGGCATGGGCTATGAGTGATTTGTTGAGGAAGATAGCCTGGAAGATCATTTGTGAGGCTCATCCCCATCAGGTTGGTCCCTCAGGTCCATAAGTATAGTCTGTGAGCTCCAACTGTATTATGCTGCCAACATGCTGACTGCTGTATAATTGATTGAACTCTATATGCACTCTTGTGCATGCATACCATGTAGCTGCCATGCTTATGTGTTACATGTCCAAACATCCCATGCAGACATCATCGTGTGACATTTAATTAGGTTTCAATGTGTGCATGACACACATTAGCATATTACACTTTTCTCTCACATTCAGCTGTCGCAAGTTGCCTGTAAACATATGTTTTACTAAGGGGAAACTGACAAACAACAGATGTTGTCCATAGTCCAGCACTACCACTGTGGTATGGTTTGGATTTGTGTATTGCCATTCATGAATGCACAAAAGAAGGACATATCATTTCCCATGTGTTTTGGATGACAGTTATGCTGCCCCACTAGCATGATGTATTGTGTGTCATGTATTGGCAATGCTGATGCTATGTGAGGTCATATACAGGTATGTCATACCTATGGACAGTCCTCCTTTTCTGACTGCATCAAACTCCAGTGTAGTGTTAATGTATGCACTGTGGTAAGGATAATTTATCCAATAACAGTGCATTACACCATGCTTACTGTATGTTACATTTCCACATCTATTTTTATTCACATAAGATCACACCTTCTGGCAATATCTGTACATATGTACATATTAACTGCTGATTGTACATGTCTCTGCACATAGTTGCATCCATACTGACACACCATCGTACCTTTGACATGTGAGTATTCACTGACATATTGGTGATGTGCTGTAATGATGCTCATAGGACTATCCTCTGCTTACTAATAAGCAGGGTGCGTAACATACACTTGTAGTTGTTTATTCAGCATTAGCATGATAGGATATGTGATTGTAATTGGATTCTTAGCGTGCTCACCTATGCCTGTTGATGTCACATGATTGCACATTACTGTGTATGTGTGATTTATATACAGCCATTTACATAGACATCAGCAATCAGTATACCCATGTGACATAAATTGCTATTTGCTTAAATGTATTTTGGGTTGGCTTCAACAGCACCCTGTGTGCTGTACACATACATTTGTAATGTGTAGACTTACCTTGTTCTCAACATTTTCCCTGATGTTTGCTCAGGTTTTCCACCTCACTTCCACCTTCATATTTACATAATATATTTTGCAGATATATTTGCCTTTGTTGCAGTTATTGACCATTGCCATGCATTGCATTGCTGACATGGTGAACCTGTCAAATATATGGTCATTTTGAAGGATGTAGGACATCTACATGCAAATCGCGGGCTACTGCTTGCAATATATTCTTGTTCTCATTATACTTGTGTGTTAACCAATTTACATTGTGGAAATTCATGTACACAACCTGATATTTTTAAAGCTGCAATGTTAGGTTTTTGAAAATATTCTTATATGTCATTGGTATATGTATGTGTATTGACATTGCTTTCATATAAATTATATTTAGGGCACTGACAGTCATAGATACCTACACCTGTGATTTGCCTTTGACATGGCATATGTGTGTCACACATAGGCTCATAGGATCATAGGAGGTTGCTGGGCTAATGGCCCTGGGGCCCTTACAAGCCTAGCCAAGAGTTAATCCCCCCAAAAAAAACTCTCAGTCAGCACCTGTCACCCCTGTCAATGAGGGACAAAGGTGGAACCCCTGGGACAACTTTGTGGTTTCCCATCCACTCATCAATGTTGAGCTTGAATAGGGTCAGCAAAGTACTCTGACATATATGGGAAGTCTATTCCAGAGATGTGGTAACCTTTGGGAGACAGAACTGTCTCTCCAGCAGGTTTTGTTGATGTCACATATTAGATTTAGGCCTGTCGAGCGGGTAATGTGCAAGGAGTTAGACTAACAGATATGGAGCATCTCTAGTAGGGCAGGGTTTGATATTTCCTTGTAGGTGTGACACAGATCACCTCTGAGCAATCTGTATGATATAGAGAAGACTGATAGTGATGTGAGCCTGTCCACATAGGACATGTGTTGGAGGACATGGATTCACTTTGTGAAGGATTTCTCTGTCCTTTCCAGTTGGTGCAGGTGTTTGGAGAGGTACATACCAAATGGGGCATTGTACTCAATTATAGGCCTAATGAGGGGGGAGGAGTACAGAGAGGTAATAACCTCCTTTTTTCTGAATGCAATCCCTTTACTTATGACATGAACCAAATAAAAGGCTTTTCTGACCACTGCCACCACGTGATGATCGAATGTGAGATTGTTGTCAACCTGAGTACCCAGGTCTCTCGCCACAGGTTGTGTGCTTAGAGGGTTGTTGTTGATGTGTTAATCAGTAGGGGTAGTATTTTTGCTGAATGGTATGATAATACTTTTTTTTTTTTTTGCATTTAACTTAAGGCCATGACTTTGACACCAGTTATTTTTGGCTGTGAGACCCTCTTGCATTATGTTAACATAATTTTGGTAGTCAATGACAGCACCCAATTTATAGTCATCCACAAACCTGGTCAGCCACAGGCCCTTTGCCTTTACCCAAAATTCTGAGAAGTAGATGACAAATAGTAGGGGTCGAAGGACAGAACCTGGGGAGCACCACTAGTGACAGGTTTGCTGTCAGAGGTGGTGGTGCCTATTTTGACCTTGTGGGTACTATTGGTGAGCCAGCTGGCCACCCACCTGACAAGATAGAGATTTACTCCAAATTGTGTTAGCTTTTCAATGATGCCTGAATGGAGGATTGTGTCAAAGGCCTTGGACAAGTCAAGGTAAGCTGTATGTACTGACTTTCCCTCATCCAGGGCCTTGGTAACCATCTCAAAGAAGTCAACCAGGTTCAGTAAGCAAGATCTGCTCCTGACGAATCCAAATTGGGTGGGTTCAAGTGCTGGGAGATTGTCTATGTCCTTGTTATGAGATCCATAATAATACGCTCCATGGCTTTACAGATCAGACTTGTCAAGCTAATGGGGTGATAGTTTCCTAGGTCAGTAGTGGCACAACCTTTGTGCAAGGGGATTACAATGGCAGTTCTCCACTCTGCTGAAATGAAGCCTATACTTAGGCTGTGGTTGAATAGGGTTCTCAATGACGAAGTTAGTTCTTGCTGCAGAATACAGCCTGGGATACTCTCAGGTCCCATAGAAGCTGTGTTCTTTGCCTTGAATAGGGCCTTTAACACTTGGTCTATGGAGATGTGAGGTGTGGGACAAGTATTGGGGATGTTGAATGGGCCTTTGGGGGGATACGGAAGTTTGCACTGAACCTATCAGCTAGCAGGTTGGCTAAGTCAACAGGATCAGTGCAAATGGTACCATTAAGTACTAGTTTTGAATAAACTTGGGCTTTTCCATGGATGTTCCCGATGTAACTGAAGAAGTACTTGTGGTTTGCCTTTCTTTTAGAGGTTAGTTTCAACTCATAATTTGCTTTGGAGGTTTCCACTAGTGATCTAATTTGCTTGTTGAGGCTGAGGAGGGAGTTTTTCCAATTTGGAATTTGTTCCTTTTTACCTTTGGAAAACAGTTTCTTCCTTTTGTTGTAAAGCCCGTTGATAGAGGATGTCCACCAGGCAGGTTAATGTTTCCTTGACGAGTAGGTTTTAGTTCTCTTGGATATGGCTGAGTCCATGCAGTTGTACAGGTGCTTGTATACTGCATTGGCGTACTGTTCAGTATAGTTGTCTGCATCATCTGAGGGGGACAGTGATGTGAAGCTACTGATATCCTCCCTTAGAAGTTGTAGTCAGCTTTTGAGAAATGTTTTAGCCTGGTTGTAGTTGGGGAGGGCTTGGGTGGGCTAGAAACTTCGAATAAGACAGAACAGACCGATGATCTGATCTCACCAGGGAAGAACATACTATGGGAGTGGTGCAGCAGTCACCCATGTTGGTGAGAACCAAGTCCAGAATGTTATCTCCCCTTGTGGGAGACAAGACAAGCTAGTCTAGTGCATTAGAATTGATGAAGTCAAGGAATCATTGGGTGAGTGCATTAGTGCAGGAATATTTCACCCAGTCTATGGTGGGGTAGATGAATTCACCAGGGTTACCTTGATGGAGTCAAGTAGGCCCAGGTAGGAGGACTGGGTATCCTGAGTCATGGAGGGGGGGTCTATAGCTGGGTAAAGGTTGGATGGTTGTCTTGCCAACTGTCAGTTGCACCTGGAGTAATTCCAGTGTGTCATGCTGGCAAACCAGTCTGGAGGTGTGCCTGTCCTTAATGAAGATAGAAACTCTACCACCTTTAGTCTTTCTGACCTCAATTTGAGGCCAAACAATGTGGAATAAGGTATAGCGTGGTAAGGCAGGGGTGCTCTCCGCAGCTCTGAACAAAATTTCTGTGACCGCACTGACATCGGCATCTTCCAGTGTGAGGAGAGCCTCCAGCGAGTGCATTTTCATGTTAAGGCTCCTAACATTAAGCAGTATGACCTTCAATTTGCTTTTTGACAGATCTTTTATGTTGGAAGATTTGATATATACATTCCATTATACATTTATTTGGGCTATGTACACCTATTTGTGTATTTAGCAGCCATGTTGATGCTTTGCTGCAATACTGCTATTTGGAACTGTGCATGGTTGTTTGCTGTTACATGCATGACCAAAGTTTCTGTCCTTGGCTGGAGTTATCTAGCATTCTTAGATCTGCATTTGCTCATCTGTGATGTTGCTTGGCTTACTTTCACTTACGCTGCTGACAGACTACTTGGATATGTGTTTATTTATCCAATGTGTGCTGTGTTCCTTATTTATTACCCTACAAGACACATCTACCATTGGTCATACACATCCAGGTATGACTGACACACAGTTTGTAAGATGTCATAATGTGTTAGTGCATAGGTAAATATATTGTTCTGCATTTTACCATGTCTGGTATGCATTCCCACCCTGTTTGACAACTTTCCATTGCTGTGATGACCTTCTCCTCCTCTTTCCCTATCTTTACCTTTCCTTTTATTCTTAAAAAAATAAAAAGGATTTATTCCCACCAAAAAAAAAAATTGCCTATGCCTTTCTGACTTTCCCTTTGATTTTCCTATTCAAACATCACTCTTGTGTGTCCCTCTTCTTCACCCATACATCTTATTTTCTATGTCCTAGTTTCCTTGGGTGTGTATGGTACCTGTGTTGCCCATGCAAGTACCACACCCATTGTTATGTAATGTCAGCTGTGGTGATATGGCTGTGATTATCCTTCACCTTCATTCATTTTTTATTAGAAAAATGTATGGATTCCATCAGAATCCATAAATGAGAGTTAGCATATTTTTCTAATAATGGAATTAAGGTGATATTTCATAGTTGTCCTTAAGCTTAGAGGAGATATTCTATTATGGATATGTATTTAAGACTGTCAGGATGCTTGAATTGTTTGAATGCTTCCATAACTTTGCAAATGTACATCACGTTTGAGATTTTTCATTACTTACAGATTACTTGTAGGTGATGTTCATTTCGCCATTACTACTGAGATACTCTTTGTGCACTTAGATATTCGGACTTCACACTGGCAAATTTACATATAACATTTTTATCCACAACTTTGCCACTGATATTAGCATAATGTGCCGGATTCTATATTCTATCTTTTGTTGCCCTCTTTGAGAATGGAAAGAACCTTTGAATATACTTTATTGGATATGATCGTGACTGTATGATTGCCAAGTACTTATCTATGACAATACTGACACTGTAGTAATGTATAAGGATATGCTGCACTCCTGAGTGTGCTGCCCTGTGGATGAGATGTTAAAATAAGTTCCCATCTCCATCAGTAACTCAGATGCAGGTAGAAGTAGGGGTTGTCTTGCGTTTTGCTTTTACATTCTTTCACTATTATCTACACAGTCATTATATTTATTTATTTATATACATTTTATTGCATTCATTAACATTTAATTAATGTTCTCCCCTTCCCTTCAACCACAGCCATTTTCTTATTTCACCCTTTATTTTATCATCCTCTTTCTTTTTGTTATGCGACAGTTTTTCACAACATCTCTTCCTTAAACACTATACAACACTGAATAGAGTGTTATCCAGTATTTGAAATTCCAACTTACTTTAACAGTTAAATTTCCCATACAGTCTCATGTCTATTTCAGTAGTTTCAAAACCATTCCGTGTATATAATTATTTTTATACCAAAATTCCCTGTGTTCTTTTATGTCATAAGACCCATCTTCCATATTTTTACTTTTTTGCCTTATTCTCTCCCTCCAGGATTTTCAATAACTTACTTTTTTCACTCCCACCCATGCACACATATTTACACTTTTCAAATAGCAATAGTCCTTTCACAGGATTTCTTTCATACACATATGTACAACCAAGATAAGTGTGCTGAAACTGAAACACTACTTGATTTATTAAATTCAAATGCATTTTCTTTAATATTATATACAATCCCTCTTTTCACTGGATTTAAGCTTGATCCTCATAAAAAGGAAATTCTATATCAACATGAAACATATAAAAACGATCTAAATAAGCTACACACATATATAAAATGTCTTTCTTAATAACTGAAAAAATGTTCTACCATTCTATAAATTTCCTTATTTTTAAATTTCTTACATTGTTTCACTACAATCTGATACTCCTCAAATCGTACCCCAAACTGGTAATCACACAAATAAATGGAAAATCAACTATATGATGTGCAATGAACAGCATTAACAGTTCCTGTACAGGATGTGTACAATGATCATCTACTTAAAATTACTGTCCTATAAGAATGATTAACAAATGCAGAAAAAAAGCTAAGTTGCATTCATCACATGTCTGACATAAGGACATATGCAGCAATGACACCATCACAACACATACATAGCGATAATCTAGATAGACTCACATGAATGTGCAAGCACACCCATCAAAATGTTAAAACAAATTACAATGTAACATCAATTTGAATAAAGCATGTGGAAAATCAAGATGACATCATCTGTTACATGTGCATGTGCATAAGTTCATAGGTTCATAGGTTCATAGGTGTGCACTAGGCTAATGGCCCTGGAGCCTTTACAAGCCTAGCCCATAGAAGTGCCCTGGCATCATGCCTCTCAATGTTAGTTCCCAGTTTCTCTATCAAGTAAAGCCACTGGAGTGATCCCTGAGGTGAACTTTCCATTACCCATCCACATATCAAGATTTTTCTTGAAGAGGGACAGTGAGGTGCTCTGCTTGACATGTATGGGACGTCTATTCCAGAGCATGGGCAGTCTCTGGGTTATGAACCTGTCCCTCCAGCATGTTCCGTTGATTGTGGTAATGAGGTTGAGGTCTCTGGAGTGTGTGGTGCAAAGGGATGGGGATTTCTTTAGATGTAGCATTTCTAACAGAGCTGATCAGGCATGGCTTTGTATGCCAAGCAGAGATCACCTCTAAGTAGGTGATATGAGACAGAGAATAGATGGAGTCTTTTGGGTCTGTTCGTATAGGACAAGTGTTTAGTGCCTATGATCTGCTTCATGAGGTACTTTTCTGGCCTTTCCAGCAGTTGCAGGTGTCTAGTGAGGTACATGACAAATGGGGCATTATACTTGATGACTGGTCTAATGAGGGAAGAGTAGAGAGAGATGATAACCTCTTTCTTCCTGGATGCAAAACCCTTAGTAATGAGATGTGCCACATAGATGGGCTTTCTGACCACAGTGGCAATGTGGTGGTCTAAGGAGAGGTTGCTGTCACCCTGCACCCCCAGATCTCTTATAACACCTTCAGTGTTCAGTGGGCTTTAATTGATGTGGTAATTAGAGGGAACTGAGTTTTTACCAAAGGGGATGACGATGTATTTGTTGGTGTTAAGCTTAAGGCCATGGGTTTGACACGAGTCATTGGAGTCAGTGAGGCATTTTTGTAGTATGTCTGCATCACTTCGGGAGTTATTAATGGTTCCCAGCTTGCAGTTGTCTGTGAACTTGGTCATCCAGAGTCCCTATGTGTTGGCTTGGACTTCTGAGAAATAGAAGTTGAACAGGAGAGGACCCAGGACCAATCCCTGTGGGACTCCACTCATGACTGGTCAGTGGTCTGACTTGGAGTCCGCTACTTTCACACTGTGTGTTCTATCTGTGAGTCAATTTGCAGCCCACCTAGTGATACCGAGGTTGATTCCTACTTTGGTGAATTTATGAATAATTCCAGAGTGAGGAATAGTATCAAAAGCCTTGGCCAGATCGAGGTAGGCTGTATGCACTGCCTTACCTTCATCCACAGTCCTGGTGACTGACTCAAAGAAGTCAGCTAGGTTGAGCAGGCATGATCTCCCTTTCACAAAGCCAAAATGCATGGGTTCTAGAGTTTGGAGATTTCCTATATCTTTCTTAATCAGGTCCATGATGATACGCTCCATAGCTTTACATATCAGACTCATCAGGCTAATGGGGTGATAATTCCCAAAGTCTGTAGTCGCTCCCCCCTTTATGGAGAGGGATGACTTTAGCAGTGTGCCATTAAGTAAGAACAAAGCCTGAGATGAGGCTGTGACTGAACAGGGCACACAGATGTGGTGCTAGTTTGCTTTGTAGTTAATGTAGAACACAGCCAGGGATATACCAACTCCAAGATCGCACTACAGTCCAGACAATGGAAAACTTCAATTTCTGCACCTTATGGAGATCTCCGTTGAAACGTTTGAACATTTAAGTGTTTGATCATATGGTGTCAACCATATGACTTTCAAACATTTAAATGTTCAACAATGTAATATAGACCCGTGTGCTTTGTGTTTTTATGTGAAAGCTGTGATAGTGGGTGTTCTGGAGGGCTATGTGTTCCAATTGGTGTGCTGCAGGTGTTGACCATCTCCTCTTGACCAGCTAGTCCAGTCTTTGGCTGGAGAGTACATAGCTTCCAATTTGATGATATAAGTGCATCTCTCAAAAGTCTGAGTGTTGGAGGTAAGAGGAGAGGGTTGTCTGTGTACATGAGGCAGTTGCTGCACTGCCTTGGAATGCCCAAGTGCATCAGATTAATAGGAGCAAGCACAGGAAACTGTCCTTTAATCATGTCAGGAGGGGTGGTCATAACTACTAAGTACTAGAGCTATTTATGTGAAGAACGACCAGTGCTGATGGCACTTAGGTGTGCTACAATAATTGTTACAAAAACCTGCTGAAGTGCAAAGTGATTAGGCTATTTGAAGTCCAAGAGAGAAAAAAAAATAGCAAAATCTAAGGGAAAAACTGAAGAACAGACTTTCTGGCACCAGTAATAGTTTACCTCAGCTCTGCACCGCTGAGCAGAGCTTAAACAAGCGCAAACCCATGCCAACACGGGTTTTTAAACCAGAAAGTTGAAAGGGATGGAAAAACTGCCCAAACAACCAATACATTACAATTTCTGGGCCAGAAACCACTCCTCACATGGCAGCTAGGCTATTTAGTGCTTACCACTCCCAATGATAAGCTAGAAGGCTTCCCTCCAACACAGAAAGGCTTAGCGGACTCAGAAGCTTACAAGCAGTCCTGGACACAGCAAATCTGTATCTGCACTAGACTAGTTACAGGAAAGGTGGGAAACAAATGCAAACATGGGATTGTAAACCATAAAGTTGAAAGGGATGGAAAAACTGCCCAAACAGCCAATAAACTACAATTCCTGGTCCATAAATCCCTCCTCTTGTGGTAGATAGGCTACCTGGTGTTTACCACTCCCACTGATAAGCTAGAAGGCTTCCCTCCAACATAGAAAGGCTTGGGAGGCTCAAAAGCTTACAAACCGTCCTGGATATAGCAAATATGTATCTGTACTAGGCTAGTTACAGGAAAGGCAGGAAACCAGGTTCAAACTTTTTTTTCTTTGTTTGTCAGTAGAAGCATGATGTATGTCTGGACAATATACATATATAGGAGTGTTGCTCATTTGCAACAACAAATACTATTGCAAATATGTCAAGCCACTCTAAACAAACTACAAGTAACATCTCAGGAAATCAGTAACAGCCACTTAGAGTAACACACACATATATGTTGACATGTCATTATGAAAGTAACATGAGAGGATAAAACAGTAGTATGTGCAACTCTTAACAAACATGTGGAGATAACCAGCATCAAATATGTGACTTAAAAAAAAACACCATATATATATATATATATATATATATATATATATATACACACACACATAAGAATGTTGTTGCAATATTTACACAAATGAGTATACATTTCTTTATGGGTGACAGATAATATCATAAAATACTTACTTCAGATGGGAAATTGAATGTATGGGTCACATCTTTGCACATTGCCATTTCAAAAGGCAGAATTGCCTTGCTATGCTCTTTGTACA